>NC_092181.1:15348462-15368462 GCF_043641665.1 Enoplosus armatus
GATGTGCACACACACACACACACACACACACACACACACACACACACACACACAAGTAATCGAGTGCATACCTGTTTTTATGTCTTCAAACATTAGACCCACCACAAATGAACAGGTTATATAATGTATAGGTGTGTGCGTGTGTTAGATGGTAGGCATGTCTAAGGGTGTGCCAAGTGCTCCACCTCTTTCATGACCCAGTTGGCACGTACCAGCACACACCTAGCTATGCACCACACCCCTAACTACCTGCACTGTATACAAACCATTAATACACATGCAACACTTAAGCCATCACACAGATGGAAATTTTGGCCTATTTAGCAGAATGTGGGTCAATATTATTGATAAAAATACGTCCGGGTCACCTCACTCTATTCAGCCTCACACGCACTGGCTGTACTCTACATACTATACACCATGGGTTACTAACAGGCGGACTGCGGTCCAAGTCTGGACTCCATTTTAAGATCCACAATTTTTCAAAAGCTATTTTATTTATTTTCTCTATTTTATTTTAAATGCAGCCCTTCTTTTACTTAATGAGAGAAGAACATTATACATATCTACAGTATTATATATCTGTAGAGTTCAATGTTAAGAGACAATAAATATTGTCAAAATGTTTTTGAATGGTACTTTCTTTATTTGATTGGACAGTCAGTTGTTGATTACATGCAGACGTTGATACAACTACTAGGCTACTTCAATATATATCACTCTACATCACAACGCAAGTTAGACATTATGATGTTCCGGACCTTTGCTTAAGGAAATTTTCTCTAACTGGACCTCTTCAAATTTTAGTTGAATACCCCAGATATAAACCATACACATGACCATACACATCTACAGCGTGCGGCGGCTTTCCTGGGCGTCTATAGTTTAATTGTGTTTTATTCCTCCCACAGGGTGCGCTCCACCTTTCTGTCCGTTATTTGTCTGGGTGGAGCTCAACTCCCTGTCCTCCATTCTCACTGTTTATCTCACTGCTCTCACTGCTGCCTGGTTTATGTGTCAACTGTGTGTGCGCCTCCATCAGTGTGTGCGTGTATCTTTGTCAGCTCCAGGGTGGGGTATCCTATCTTGTGGTGTTATCATGGGCGGAGTCTTCCGGCGACAGAAAGGGAGAGAAATGGAGTGCGGGAGGCGAGGAGAGGTTGGGGAGAGGAGAGATTGAGCTGCAGCCAGTGAGCGAGTTCTGACTAGACTCTGGCTGCGCCAGACAGCTGATAAGACAGACAGCAGAGCAGAGCCACGGCCTCTCCAGCAGCATCTATTCTTACTCTGGGTGTGTCAGCTACTGCCCCGTTCAAGTTTTCTTCCTCTATTATTCAGAATACACATTCCAGGTCACTCCCGCTACTTGCCTGTCTTTGATTGCGGAGGCCATGATATACAGCACTTCATAAAAAGTATTCAGACCTCTTGAGATTCTCAATTTATCTTGTGCCAAGTTATTTTAAAATGTGTTTATTCTGGATTTTTTGTGTGAGTTCTATGCAAAGCACTCTACTTATGTAAGGCATTGAATTTGCAGTCTCAGTTTGTTCATTAAAGCTGTGGTGTTATTGCTAGATTTTGCTGATGCTCGGCTTAATCCCCACTGTTGGCTGCACGCCTAATTTCCCCTCCGTATCCTGGAAGGTGTAAGTACAGGATGGAGCGGGAAGTGGCCTGCTGTCTCTTTCCTGTCCTGTATTGATGATGTCACTCTCCCCACCTCTGCCAAGTTGCAGCTGGTCACTGGGTGGACACCACACATGAGCGGAAAGGGTGGGGAAGTCCACAAGGGGAAGGAGGGAGAAAAGGGAGAGGGAGAGTGTGGATGAAGCAAACGTGGGATTGAATGAGAAGAAAGAGTTGAGAGTTAGCAGAAAAAGAGAAAGAGAAGAAAAGAAGGGCTGTGGGTTAAGAGATTAGAGGAGGGAGGAGAGGAAGGGTGTTGTCAAAAAGAGAGGAACAGATGAGGGGTGCTGGGTGTGCCCTCACCTTCTTTGATCACTGGTGTCAATGTGTTGCAACGGAATTCACAGTTTGTGTCTTTCTGTTTATCTCCTATGCTGTGTTAATCTGTGTTATGTCCAGGACTCAAGGTTTCCCTCCACAAATTTGATTACGCAAAACAAAAAAAGTCTTATTATAGCACAGCAAGGAGATGTGGAAAATTATGTACAGGGCTTGGTGCTTTACACCCTGGCATATGGGCATGTGGGCTTAAATAGCTTTCAGGAACACCGGTCGTCAAGTGTTCCCAGTTACAGCGATAGCACCTCAGCTCCACCCAGCCAAGGACCTGCAACGAACACACACCACAGGGCCAAGGCAAAGGACGCTGGGGTTGTCACATAATTGACGTGTATTGTCTGTGTATTTATGTCTGTAGCCTCTGAGAGCGATCTGCAGAACAAGCGTCTGAAACTGGACTATGAGGAAATCACTCCATGCCTGAAGGAGGTCACTCTGGTCTGGGAGAAGATGCTGGGAACTCCTGGGAGGGCAAAGGTCAAATTTGACACAGATACCATACATGCTGCTGTTGCACAAGGTACATATTTGGCTCCACAGATACATATATCAGTGTTTCTTGGAAATGTTTGCTCTTTTTCAAAATCACCAGGTATTGGCAAATATTGACCAAAGAGCTTAATGTATGAAACTGAAAATATGTATTGTTACTTCTCCCCTTATCATCAGCTCGGGTCCTTAAATACAGCAAAAGGAAAGAGCATAAATTCTATTAAGTGTTTTTAATTCACTGTTTGTGCAGTGTTTATTACCCCCAGTGTCTGTATCTCATTGTCAAGACTTTCTGTTCTGTCCATTTTCTAGTATCAGCATGTTCTGCACAGACGACAGGAAGGTTATCTCCTCTGCCCTCGGCCTCAAACGTAACAGGGGAGATCTAAAGTCCAGAACACAAATGCACACAGAAAGCCTACTCCCCAACGAATAGCAGCATTGGAACTTGGTGAAGTAGCCTCAAGAGCAAGATTATGACGCAAAGTGATGATGTCACATTATAACGATGGCCACACCATCTGATAGGAGGAGTAAAAGCTGCGAGGTCACATGTTTGAACTTCCTCCTCCTGTGATCTTTACATGCTGAGATCCTGATGGTTGTGCCTGTGCTCTTTGTTTTACAAAGGCCCTACGTTGAACCCAAAGCCAGGCTGTTTCCCTCGGTTTCCAGTCTTGGTGGTAAACTAAGCTAACTGGCTGCTGGCTTTAGACTTAAATCATACAGACATGATAGTGGTATCAATCTTCTCATCTAACTGTCAGCCAGAAAGCTAATTAGCGCATTTCCCCAATAGTTGAACTTTTCCTTGAAATTGCTCAGCGGCCAGCAGATGAGACTGTGGTTTGACTGAGCAGCTTCCACGTGTGAATGTGCATAAATGAATATGAAGAGGGCGTTCCTAAAACAGGAGCATTGCTCTCACAGCCAAACTTACCAGAATAAATAAACAAATTGATGATTTACTGAAAGAAAATCTAATTGGATCTAATAAAAAATTACCACCAAGTCCACAAGTCAGTATTTTATGATGCACCAAATATCAGTCAGTGTGGTAAATATTCTAAATGCAAGCTTGAGTTACTTATCTATTGCTTATAGAATATTTGCTTACAGATATGTGTTGCCAAGGTCAAAAAACAGATATATGTTGCCAAGGTCAAAAAAGGAATCTCTACATTAAAGGAAAACGTAGGAAAATACTGTAGAACGCTGTATCCCCTGTCACCATTTAGAAACACCTATGGGCTAACAAACTCTGTCTGTTTCTCACTCCGTCAAACTAATTACTGGGCTGAAGAGGTATTTTTACAACCAAGTTAAGGCTCGTCCAAGTATCTTCAGCCCACTGAGGTTCACCACATTTTCAAGTCCTGACATCAGATTGCCTCATGATTTGATTTGCATACAACAGGCATGATTTGCATACTACCGTTGTTTAACAATGTCTGAACCTGAAGAAGAAGAATTCCTTTATTAATCCCTGGAGATTCAATTGGACAGCTGAACAGCTGTCACTTACAGCAGGTTAACATGTTAGACCATCTTTACACTACCCAACCCCACCCTCATTCTCTTTCATCTCTATTCCCTCTGGCAGGTGTCCCAAGGCAACATCGAGGCGAGATCTGGAAGTTTCTCTCTGAGCAGTACTTGCTCAGGCAGACGGTTCCCTCCCGACCCCCTACCAATCACACTCCATACAAAGAGCTGCTGAAACAGCTCACCTCGCAGCAACATGCTATCCTCATAGATCTGGGTAACTCACACACACACACACACACACACACACATAGAAAATATTCATATTCCACTTGCACACATTGTTTAGATACTTAATTTTGAAGCTATTCTGCTATATGGAACAAACACTGAAACATAAACCAATGTACAGTATCCCCTGTGCACAAACATACTAGTTTTCCTCTCACTCCAAGAGTGAAAGTCACACAAAAAATATATATAGATGTCAATAAATGCATGTACTTAATAACTAAGTAAGTTACTAGTTTTCTGTCATTCTTCGACGTAGTATGATGGTGAAAAAGGTATTAAATTACCTTCTGTGTGGTATTAAAAAGTACTTATAAAGTCTTCAGTTTAACACTGCGGAAACCCTGTACAGAGTATATGACAACCTCTAGACCTAATTTTATTACTTTCACCCTCAAATGTTGATAACACCTCCTACCCAAAAACCCACACACACAATACCTACACCCCACCCATATAACACCCACACACATGCATATACACATCCACCCACACATCTATCCCTGTAGCACTTAACCTCCTCTGTTTTTGCTGTTGACCCTGTGTCTTTCATCTGACTATCATGTTATTCACTCTACATCAAATAGGGTGGGGACCGAGGTAACGGCAGACACAGTGACACTTTGGTGTTATGTGCTGTAACACACAGTGTTTATGATACAAAAGACGCTTGCAGGTAGAAAATGACGGCAACTCAAGGCCGTCGACTTCACGTAAACATACAAAAGCGTATTTTAAGTAATTTAAGCAAGAGGGCGAAGGTTTTAAATATAGGGTTCTGAGGTTCAGCGCTTCGTACACACCTTACATTCATCACACAGAACAGGCACAAAAACACACTCTTTCCTTCAGGCAGGGGAGGGAGTTGTTGCATTATGTTCACTAACATAAAGCCCCCACAGCACATTCCACACATACACACTCACGCAGTCGTCATTGTTTTCTCCAAATCCTCACTGTCACACACTGTAAGTCAAGAAGTTCTTAGTCCCAAAACACACATACACCTGCCAATTACCAGCCTGTCCACGTTAAGAATGTTCTTTTACAGATCCCAGGTCATTATGTTGTCATCTGTCCCATCCGCAGTTACATGTTAAGCTTCTGAAGGAGGTTCTTCTGCATAAAGCTGCATTCATGTGTAAATATGTGTGTTTTCATGAACATGTTTGTAAGCATGACAGCTTGGCACATGCTCAGGCACTGAGCTCATTTTCTAACATCAACCTCAAAGTGTGAAGTTTAGCATCCTAAGGCAAAGTTTAGCAGAGTTTGTGCTTCATTCAAACACGTGGCACACACCCAGAGGCTTTGGTGTCTTATGGATCATTCATGTTTCTTTCCAGGAGTATGTCAGACTAAATCAAGTAAATCAAATCTATTGTTGATTGTAGATGTTTATCAGGTTGTTCTCAGACATCAAATATATACTAGATACATGCAGATGTTTTGCAATATAGATAATGTCTCTCACTCTTTTCTTCTGTCCCAGGTCGCACTTTTCCCACTCATCCATATTTCCAAGCCCAGCTGGGGGCAGGACAACTGTCTCTGTATAATATACTGAAAGCCTACTCACTGCTGGACCCTGAGGTATCATTTATTTTCTCTTTAAGTATTCTCTCTGGCTTTCTTCTTCTTTCACTTTCTTTTTGGGTGTCTCTCTCCCCCACACCCCGATGGACTGAATGGACTTGTCACCTGTCTTTTAGGCTCACACTCTTTTCCCCTCCTTCCTTGTCTGTGCAGACGTCAAGTTTGTTATTGTTGTTATTGTAGGTGGGCTACTGCCAGGGCCTGTCCTTCATTGCTGGAGTGCTGCTGTTACACATGGGGGAGGAGGACGCCTTCAACATGCTCAAATTTCTAATGTATGACGTGGGGCTCCGCAAACAGTACAGACCTGACATGATTATCCTGCAGGTAAAATGCACACACACACACACTAACACACACAGAGTCTCTTTGTCCCACATATATAGCACACATCTACAGCCCCCTATACACTTAATTTAGATCATTTCTCTCTCTTACTCACACACTTAAATTACATCAAAGAGAGGACTGCAGGTCACTGTCTTTTTATATGTCCAGTCATCAATCAGTCTATTCATCTCACATTGTAGATATGAAATTTCATGCATCTCTCCTTTCTGTTTTCAGAATCACAGTGATCGGCTTACATTTTCATGTTTTAACAAAGTTTGAAGGGTTGGTTGAGACGTGGTTACTGATGCCTGGTTTGCAGCTGGATTTATATGTGATACAAAGGGGTTAACATGAGTCTTGCCATATATACCTCTGGCGTAGGTTTTGAATTATAATTTAGTGTCGGATTTCCTCCTTTGTTAGAACTACTGCAATGCTAGACGGATGTACTGTACATGATCAGGCTGTATCGTGCTTTAATTATTTACCCCGCGGTTATTGTGTTTACATTCTTTCATTCACTTTGTGTTGGAGAGCGACGGTGGGAACTTTCTTTACTGAGAAGGAGACTAATGTGATAGAGAGTGACGATCGCGGCATGCCGTTCAGAAATGGCCTGCTGGATTTTTGGAAAGGAGCGGATCACTTCTTAAACTTTCTTGATATAGTCTTTAATCTCTACCGGCATCAGAAACTTGTAGAACAAAACAAAAGCTGTCCAATCACAGTTCTTGCGGTCTCCATGTGGTATCTCAGTAGCACCAACGTGTAGTTACATTTATGCTATGGCTACATACATAATCCCTTAATGTGCAACTAATCCAATTTTAAAAGCATGTATAAAATAATAAAAGCACAATCTGCACATAATGTACACTCAACCACACAGGCTCCCAGTCAAGCCAGCAAAAACAACCTCTGGTATGTCGTTCATGTCAGATTCAGATGTACCAGTTGTCGCGGCTGCTCCACGACTACCACAGGGATCTTTACAGCCACCTGGAGCAGCAGGAGATCGGGCCCAGCTTATACGCCACCCCCTGGTTTCTCACCGCCTTCGCCTCACACTTCCCCCTCGGCTTCGTGGCCAGAGTCTTCGGTAAGCTTTTGGAAATCTGCGTATGTTTCTGCACTCATAGACCACCCTCTTGTTTTACTTGGTCACCGCACCGTGGGTTTCTTCTTCCTGAGAAAAGCACGCCAGTATAGATGTCGGAAAAGAAACAGGATGGTGGGGGCTTCCACAGAGATGTTTAGATTGTCTCCACTCCCCAGTTAACTTTTCTAATTAGACCTTGAACCCAGAGTGATGGAAGGGGGGAGGCAGGGGGGGGAGTGGAGGAAAATAAGGAAACTATGATTGAAGGACTTGGTAAAACAAGAGGAAATAGAAGGTGTAGAAAGCAAAGTACAGACAAGGAATCTAATAAGTTTGGTGGGGAAGAAGATGGGATTGGCGTTGTATAAACTTTAACAACTAATCAAAGTTTCATGATAATGATCAAAGCTTTTCTTCAAAAACTTAGACAGCACTTAGTTTCTGTGGAATAAAATCTCTAATAGTGAGTCACAGACACATTTGAGATAGCATCTTTGTCAGTTACAGGCTTTTGTTGTTTCCCTCTGAAGTGACCTTTTATCATTCGTGTAAATATCATCACACCCACAGCCCCTTGATATGTCTTTTTTTTTTCTGTCTTTGCTTTTCTCTCCCTCATTCCTTCCTTACTGTTGTTTTCATGCCTAATTTCTTACACTGTGCTCAGTGACTGAACCAGACTCACTGGCTCCTCGTGCTCATCTGAGCATAACACTGTGCGTGTGTGTGTGTGTGTGTGTGTGTGTGTGTGTGTTTGTGCGTGCGTGCGTGTGCGCGCAGTTAGAGGGCATCATCATAGCACTGTAAAGTCTTTTGATATCGTACAGCATGTGGGGCTCCACACCTCCACTCCCATTCCTTAATCTGTCGAATGACCTCATGCAATCCTGCCTAACCCTTACTCCACCCTGATGCATTCAAAGCACGCACACAAATAAACACACCTACTCCACCTCTTCGTATTCACCCTGGCCTATATTTATGTTTGCTTAAATCTTTTTATTGACGTCAAAGCATCTGTCATTTAAAAAAAACCTTTAAGTCACAGATCAATGCAGTAAGCTGCACTGTAAGCGCCTGCCATTCATTCACACACTTTTGAAAAAAAAAAAAAAAGCTCTCACGTCCTTTTCCAACCACCTATCTCATTGTTTCTCTTTGTCCTCTGTCAGATATGTTGTTCCTGCAGGGGTCAGAGGTCATCTTTAAGGTGGCCTTGAGCCTGCTGGGGAGCCACAAGCCTCTGATCCTGCAGCATGAGAACCTGGAGTCCATAGTGGACTTCATCAAGACCACGCTGCCCAACCTGGGCCTGGTGCAGATGGAGAAAACCATCAACCAGGTTAGAATAAGAAACAATCAGTAATGTGTGAATACCCTTTTAACCACTGGACTGTCTAACTGGAATACAATACAAAGTCATTCATCTGTGATTATTTTTATGGATTTATTTTAAGTGGGGATTATAGTATAAGTCAAAAAGCATAAGTCTGGCATTACTCTTTCTACTTTTCTTATTGTCCACAAATCCCATGAAAAGACCAAAACCAACGTGTTAGTCTCTCTCTCAATACTTCCTCAGCCTTTCTGTGGACCCAAACCCATTTGCTTCTACTGAATACATAGGTGTGACCTCTCTCTCTGCCTCTCTCTCTCTCTCTCTCTCTTTATATATATATATATATATATATATATATATATATATATATAAAATTTCAAGAAAGGCTAAATAATTTCCTATAACAGCTGCGTACTGCAGTTCTGCAGTTTTAGACAAATGTTACTCAAACAGGACCAAATAGTGGATTTGTTGGGAACTATTTTCAGCCAAAGATTAAAGGGGAACTCCAGTGATTTAGAGTGTGCTTCCATAAAGTTATTTCACTCATAGATTCAGTTAAGAATGGTCAATATTGAAGCAGCATTGACTGAAATATCCTGGCTTAGTCTCTAGTAGAACTTGATAGTGTCTTTTGTTAGACCCCTGCCTCCTGAATGCCCACTTCTTTCTTCTTTCTTTCACATTTGGTGCTCTAGTGAGTATTTACTGCAGCAGGAAGGTGTTTGTCTCAAAATAAACTACAGTTCCCGTGTTCATCATAATGAAGGAACGTGTGACTCACTTCTGTGTTTTTAATAGTTTTTGGACAACAATGGAGCTCTATGGCACAGAGGAATAAAATATACCAGACTTTGGATACAGAGAATACTTGTTAGAAGGATTGATTCACTGTTGGTTTTAGTCTTTTCACTGAATTTATTAACAATAGAATACATTTAGAAAATCACCCAACTTATCGTTTAACACACACATCACATACAGAAGCGGTTTCCACCTCCTGTTTTAGGTGGTTGAATGAATATGCATAGGTTAGTTAACTAGTGAATCAGTGGCCAGATAACCTCTTGTAGCTTCTCTGATCTTGTATATCTGTGTAAAAACAATATTGTGTTGCTTAAATCTACTCAAGAAACTTAAACTTGATGTGTTTCACCATAATAAGTGATTTTACAACTCACGGCAGTGATAGAGAGACAACATATAATTGCTTCATGACGAAACAAGAAAGTGGAGAATGATATTCTGCTTGAGTGACAGATGCTATCATTGTGAACCACACCCTCTCCTTATAACAGTAATGAGGGCAGCCGGTGGGTGGAGTGTCAGTGAAGTCATTTAACCTTTAACAGGAAAACTACTATATGTCAATAACATCAGAGTCACATGTTGAATGACTCCCAATAAGCAAACGTCCCGGAGTCGTGATCAGACTTCCTCGTGTAATAATGTTTCGTTAGTCTCATGTAAACTAATGTCAGGATGTCAAGATTTTCCTTTAACTTGTACAGTAATGTAGGTTGTCTTGAGATGGAAAGAGCTGACATTAGTCTGGGATGACTCAAACACACATATAGAGAGATGTTATCAAGGTACGCTATAGTTTAGAAAGTATGCATTTACCTTATAATTTGTATGAGCTAGCAAAAGGATGTTGAGTCATGCTCTAGCTTGCCGATACTTTCCCTCCAGTGCCACTTATCCACATCAGGTTGTCTATATGTTAACTGTGGTGTGACTCACAGTTTCACCTGGGAGTGTAACTACAGGATGTCTGGAACCTCGTGAGCAAAACATGTCTCCATTGTTTGTTTTCTGTTATGCAGAAATATGGAAGTTGTCGGTACAGGACGACAACAATCTGCAAAATCTGTGTAATTTGTGACATTAAAAGGAAACACTTGAAGGGAAATTCCAGCTTTATATTTATCTTTTGTTCATAGTCATTCCTATCAGTAATGAACATTGTACTCAGATGATTTTACAAAGTTTAAACAAACCAACAGGTTAGCCAAACTTATATGGAAGAGGAAACGCTGATTACTACGTTGTCATTACTACCTGTCTGTTATTAACACCTTGGCCTTCTGTGCTTGACGTAGTCCTGCAATTAGAAATCATTACTGCCATTTCTGGTGCGCTCATGTTGGCTTTTTATTTCCAAATAAAGTGGTTGAACTAATCTTGCTACATGTAATAAACCAGAATTTCCCTTTAAACGCAAGCAGAGAGGTTGTCTTGTTTCAAACATATTTTTATTTAGCAGTTTGAGTCATATGTACTTTAACGATTCTGAAGCCATGGATGTGTTATACAAATATCCACAAACAATCAGTAAGTGAAAAGTCTGCCTCGATAATCCCACCCTGTCACACTAACCCATCCAGATTTCTTGTATGTCTTCAACATATTCACATTCTTTTACATTTATTTGATACTGTGAAATATTATAAAGGTGTATATTGACTGTCTTCTAATTTTAAGATGCCGGGTACTTGAGGTGTTGTCAAATTTGAAAAAATTGAGTTTGTTTTTAAAGTCTTCACCAAATATGAGGTGTTAATTAAGTAATCCAGCCACATTCTAATGGCTGGGACAGTAATTTCCTTCCAATATGTGAGAATTCATTTTTTTATAGGTTAGAAAAAGTTTCTGAGCTGAGATGAGGTTCACTGTTGATTCAGATGAGCCAAGGATGTGAATGTTTGCTATTTAATGTTTTGTTTTCTTGAATGTTCGTTCAAGATTGATAAATGTCATGAGTTTTTAAACTGTTGCTGCACATTGTAAACACTTTGTGTGTTCATTAGGTTTGTGAGATGGACGTGTCCAAGCAGCTCCAGGCCTATGAGGTGGAGTACCATGTCTTGCAGGATGAGCTGCTGGACACACCCCCGACCCTCAACCAACACCAGCGAGCTGCACAGCTAGAGAGGACCAATCAGAGCCTCCGACAGCAGAACCTCGACCTGCTCGAGGAGCTGCAGGTACACACACACACACACACACACACACACACACACACACAAATAAAGGCAAGTCATCTACTTTTACTTTGTTCACTTCAACCATCACCCCCTCCCACACAGGTGTCACATGCTCGCGTCTGCAGCCTGGAGAGCCGGGTGGAGGCTTTGGCCCAGTCAGAGGGCCGCATGAGGGAGCAGGTTTCTGCACTAGAGGAGGAGAAGAAACAGCTAGCAAGCACCGTCACACGCCTCCAGGACCTCCTCACCAGCCTCGGCATACACACACTCCCCCCAACTTCTGAAACACAAACCGCAAAGGTGGAAGACAGAGAGGGGCTGGCGAACAGGACTGTGGACTCCCTTCCCCACCCTTTGGCTCTTCCAGAGGCTTCATAACTGCACCTTATAATCTTCCAAATGGTAAGGGCGCCCGGAGGAGGAGCCGGGTGTGGAAGGCCCAGGAAGAGGAGGTGGAGCGAGACGTTAAGACGACTCCCTGCCTCCACCTTTATTCTCTTCCCAGCTCCAGAATGTTTTAATAAAAAGAGGAAATACTGAGGTAGTTGGACCTAAAACAGAGAGGACTAGAATGGAAATACAGCAAAAATGGGGATTAGGTTAAAAGAGAAAGAAAATTAAAGGACGGCACCTTTGAGTATTATCCTACAGCCACGAGTGCCCTCTTCCAGCTCTCTAACAAAATATAAATGAACGTGTGATTTGACCAACAATCCCCAAAGATAGCACTGTCCCACTGGGCCTCTACTGTAAAAACTAAACAGTTACATTTGTACCTGTACTTGTATGTTTGTGAATGTCTGTGAGTGTCTTCACGCTTGTGTTTTATGCTCCTACGAGAAGTTTGTTGAACTGTGTCGGATGCAACGAGGCTAAACTAGCCAAAGATTGTTCTTTTATTAATATAAAACAAGGTCGAACAAAGAACATGCCATTGATCACATAGTAAGTAAGTACTACAAAGATGAAATGTTTCCAAAGAAAAAATGAGGGAGAAGACAAGAAAGTGAGATGAAGGGACGGATGAAGAAATAAACTTCATGACAAAGTGTTTTTTTGTTTGTTTTTCTATTGTAAAAGTTGAACATCGACATAAGCTAAATGATGTTAGATGGTGGTGCTCGTATTCAGAGGTCAAAGGTGAACTATTTTGGAACTATTCTCTGTATTTCTAGTCTTCCACGGCTGATCCTGTATGTTTTAAACTTCATTTAGTCACAGTATCTCGCAGGAAGACTAACACAATAAATCCAGTCCATTTCACATCCTGTTTTTTTCACCTTTGAATACACGTCGATCCGTCTGTGTAGAAAATGGGAATAGATGCAATTTCAACAGAAAACTTAAAAACAGTAGCTGCACAGTACAGACTTCCAGATCAATTACTTTAAATTACTGCAAAACACAGTTGTGTCGAGAACTCCAGATAGGTAACCTCTGCTGTTGAGACAATCTGTCATCTGCGAGTCATTTACTGTATTCAACACACTGAATTCCTTCAACCTGAGCTGCAACTCGGCGTGTTTGTATGTGAATGTCTACATGTGTTACTGTGCACTTCACTGATGGCAACAAATCTCTTGATTTACACTGTAAAGATGTCTTTCTTCTTACTCCTGACTCTCCTTGCACATGTGTTTTTGTTTTAATTGATTATTGCTATTATTGTTGTTATTCTGTACTTTAAAATACATTTCATATCCTTTCAGCACAGCTGAAGCCTGGTTTTGTTTTGTGTGTGTTTTCCTGCATACAGCATGTACCCCCGTGTGTCAAGTGTCAGAGTGTGAAAGATGGTGTAGATTGTACCTCCTTCTGTCTAAACATGCCAGTCACTTTGAATGCTACAGGGCTGATATAAGGTTTCAAACATATGGAAATATACAGTCCACAGTATTTAAAAGGCAGACATGAATTTCTTTCCAGAAACTCCTCCTGAAGTTGAAGAAAAGGCATGTCGGGGCAAGTTGTGGCTCTGTTGGTGTGCATGTATGTGTGTGTACACAACAGAAAAAGCAACAACAGCAGAACCTCAGCCAAAAAGATACTAATTATATTCTATGTACATGGACACTCCACTACTGAAATACTTTTTTTGTTTTTTCCATGTGATCATGTCGTTTTGTTTTTTAAAGAATGCATTTCCTCACAGTCCAGCTCAAGTATACGATTACACAGAGCTCCCAGAAAGACCCTTTTCTCCTCACATTCCTAAACCTGTTTGAGGTCCTCTGAGTGAACCCATTAATCAACCAGCTGGTCAGACTGGAGCCGCCTATTTATCAGGATGTTTCTGTGTGTGCACATGATCATAACTAACAAAAATAACTATGATGAAGGCCATTACAAGTACTTTTCATGTGTGTCTACAGAAAATATGTACTTCTTTGAATGTAATTCTTTGGTAAAGATCACTTTATACAGTTAAGAAGCCTCTGTATTGGCCAATTTCCACCCTGCATGTCTTTGAGCAATACACTTGCTGCGTCCCAATTCCACAATGTTTTGCATGGTGTTTTTGCAGTTAGTGTACAAGAAATCAGATTTATATTAATGGATTAAATGACTGCATATAATGAGAAAGAGGTCACTCGTGAATCACTGGTTCAATTCTGGCCAGCGACATCTGTTAGATGTCATATTCTTCTCTCTCTCGCCCCACATTTGCAGTCTGCGTCTCCGCTGTCAACCAAATGGAGGCAAAAATGCTAATAAAAACTGTATGTTAGCCACTGACTCCCTGACAGCTCGAGAAATGCTGCTCTGTAAACAACCTTTGACCTGCCCCGCCCTGTGGATGAGGGCAAGACAACAGACTTTCCCTACAGGGATCAACAAAAGAATCACATTGTTATTAACCGTAGACCATAATTAATACTTGTTCTGCTTTAAAGACACAGCTCAAGTCTTGATCCAAACCAAACACTCCTGCTGAATGGAGATTTCCGAGAAGCAGCAACAAAGGGAGTCAAGTTCTTTGCATAACATCCAGGAGGCTGCCACGCCCTCCTGTACTAATGAGACTGATCAGCAGGTAAACCGCATGACTGCTTGATATGTGGCCACACCCTGCAGACCACCACAACCAGCCTCACTGAGGCCTGATGCAGCTAATCTGGGATGATCTCTTGGGTGCTTGTGAGGATTTTTTTTTTTTAAGCTACATAACCCTTGGCCGAGCAGCCCTGCCCATCTCATGTGTGCACCTGTGTTAAAGGCTCAGTTATCATGCAGTGTTGTAAGACCTTTGTGTGTGTGTGTGTGTGTACCTGCTGTGTCAGAGCTCCTGCTGTTGCAGCTTCTTGCGTGACTGTGGTTGAAACTCAGCATCTGTGGACAGATTTTCTTAATTCTCTGGTTGAGTGAACAGAGAGGGAGCGGAATCACCCACCATCTAGAGTGCCGCCTACGCTGTGCGTAAACACAGCGCATGTGTACAGTGTGTGTGTGTGTGTGTGTGTTTGTGTGTGTGTGTTATGTGTCGCTATGCTGGGTCAAGCAGGCTGCCAGGGGTTGTGCTGTTGCCGAGAGTTTTGTTTTATTTGACTTGGCATCTGTTTACCCTTCCACACTCCACCTCAGCCCTGCCCTGCCCTGAGCTTCACCACATGCCTGTATCCTCCTACAACCCTGATTCAACCTTGATTCAACACACTCTTAGGGAGCCTGGCAGAGGGCTTTTCAAGCTGAGGATGTGGTAATTACATATCGATTATAAATAAGTAGAGCAGTGCATGTGTGTGGTATCAGAGGTCATCAGACTGGTTCCCCTCCATCTGGTAGAAAACAAGACAGAGTCTACAGCCATGCTAGCATCTCTATGAGGTTGTTCTTAGGCACAACAGTGCTTTGAGCTAAATGCTAACATCAGCATGCTAACATGCTCACAAGGACAATGCTAACATGTTGATTTTTTTTCAGCACGTTAGCATCCTAACATTTGTTAATTAGCACTAAACACAAAGTACAGCTGAGGCTGATGGGAATGTTGTTAGTTTTTCATACAGAATTTGTCATAAAACAAAGTATTAGAAATTTAAATAAAATTTATTTTGACCTGATGATGGAAAAATGAAAAGTTAAGGAATCACCAAACTTATCAAAATTCATCCTGAGGGGGGCATGAATGTCTGTACCACATTTTATCCGTCCAATGGTTGTTGTGATATTTCACTCAGAACTTTAAATGTGAGCATCATGGTGGTGCTAAAGGAAAAACTCAAATCACTCAAGATCACCAAAGTCAGTAAAATGTGTCCTCTGGGGACCATGAATGAATGTGTCAAATTTCATGGCAATCCATCCAGTAGTTGTTGAGATATTTCAGTCTGGATCAAAGTGGTGGACTGAGCTAAAAACACAGCTCTGGCTATCAGCTCACCTTTACACACCAACAAGTACCCACTTCATCCGTTTACGTGGCGTATAAAGTAATTCAGGTGGATGTAATCATTAATGATGCCTGTTTAAAGACATGTAACGACACACCAAGTGTTCAGATGAGAGTGCACTGGTCAGTACAAAAGGTCAAACAGTCTCAGTAACAGCTCATAAAGCGCTGTCGCAGCACTAAACCTTGATAAGCAGCTACTTCATCTGAAGCACCTGAATAATTCAGAGTGATGGAGGCCATAAAGCTCCTGATTTTACTGGACCTGTGGTGGCTCCATTAGGCAGCTCCTCTCAGCGTACCTTTAGTCTGACATCAGTCTTTAAAGTATGAACCTGAATAAATGAATGATTTGTCTTAAAGCTTTTTTAGGTTGTACTTATGATCGGGCTTATCAGTCTTGAGGAAAACCAATAACTACATAATCTTTTGTGTCTTTTTTGTCTCCGTTTTATTGTATTGCAAAAAGCAGAACCATCCACAAATTAACTAAGAAATGAAAACAAGTTAAAGCCTAGAATTAAACGTCTGTTTTTCTCTGCAGTTTATTTAGTTATTAGCATTATAAGTAAACAATTACTGTATGCTGGCTAAATAGCATGACAGACAGTATTAGAGCCTCTCAGGGATCACCCCTGTCCTCTGAGGATCCTTTGCACCACCCTGCACATTTGCATGTTTGCACTCAAGCATGTACAACATTTTATTGAACTGTTTACTTTACACATTTTAAAATACTGAAACACTGCAGAGCCCACCTAGACACCAGACCAATATACACCTTCACATTTCAGTAGTGCACCACCATGCACTTCATTGCATGAGCATGTGATAAATAAAACCTTTGAATCTTGAACTCCCACTTTACATTAGTACTAACCCTTTGTTTCATGCACAGTCCTCTCATGTCACATTGGCTTTTTCAGAAAAGCTTTTTTTTTTTTTTTTTTTAAAAAGACCCAATAAACATATTTGGTTGTTCAGGTGGGTTCAGTCTGTGTGATCGTCAGTCAGCGATCATTTATAGAAAAAAGGATTCTAAAGAGAAACAACAGATCTTTTTCAAAGAAATGTCAAAGTCTTGGCAAGGAAATTGCACATATATCCCTCCCTTTGCATTTCAACATCACTGTCTGTGTAAGCACATGCCTATGTGTGTGTGTGTGTGTGTGTGTGTGTGTGTGTGTGTGTTTCATCATACCACCCAGACATTGCAGCTCCACATGTCCAAACTGCTAGTTATCATGTCACAGTTGCATAATGTTGTGTTCAATTAATGATACACACATTCTATTGTAATATGATTGAATTCAATTTACAGTGTGTGTGTGTGTGTGTGTGTGTGTGTGGGTGCATACTGTATGTGCATGCACAAGCCTGAATAATTGTTTGACACATCACAATTTATGGAAATGAAAAACTCTCTCATTCTGTTTCCTTTTTTAGCTTCTGTTCTCTTTCGTCTTTGTCGTTATGTGATCAACAGAAGCTATAACAAACTACAAAAGTGACACGATTAAGCATTTTGTAAATAAAAGAACAGAAACTTTTTTCAACGTTGTTCTCATTTGTAATTTGTCAAGCATGTGGTGTTCTGTCAGCCAGACAGCAGACCAGGATTGTCGGACAAATGTGGTGTTTGCGCGAAGGTAAAACCGGTGAGCGTGTGAGATGGTGAACAGTGTTATAAATTAAAGGAGCAGATGAGAAGATAAGAGTTGCTTTGAGGTTACAGGAGGCAGCTGACATTACAGCACTGATACACAATAATTTATGACATCTAATATCTGAGCTGATTAACACTTGTGAAATCAAAGGTGATAAAAAATCTGATCTTTATTGGGCCAGACCCTCCGTAACCATTCCACAATACAGGTTATGACTGCTTATATATGATAGTATAGGAACCATATCTTATGGCCATAAAAGATTGAATGTGAATCACCGCTAGTCAACTGTATACCTGAGAATGTGTTGGCAGCCATCTTAACACAACACTGATGATTAATCTGACCTGAACGTTTCACTGAATCTCTTTGACGATGCAACAAGTCATGCAAATGAAATGACAACAATGCAGTTCGTCAAAGCCCACTAGAGTGACACATAGAAGCGTTTTCTGATCCAACACGAGTATCAGCAGGACGACAAACGACGCTATGGTTAGCTAAGGTTTGGTGAAGTTTAGGCACAAAAACGACTTGGTTAGGTTTAGAGAAACATCAGTGTTTGGCTTAAGATAAGTGCTTTGTTAAGGTTAGAGGAGCTTTGTTGTCGTGGCAACAAAAATACAACACATGGTTAAGGTTAAGGAGCAATCATAGTCATGCTTTAAAAGTGCCCAACTTAAACTGTCGGTTGGAAACCAACAGCGGCCTCCACGCCTCCTACACGGACTTTGTCACTCCATAACAGCATCGCCTGACTTCCTCCTTTGTTCCCGTTGTCACGACTACGGCCACAAGTGGACTCGAACGTGAACATACGTTGTACTTGTTTTGGGACGCTCGCTGAAGCGACTGATGCTGTTTGTTATTCTTGGGTCTCGTTTCTTCTTGCTATGAGGACTTAAATGAAGAGTTACATGAAATAGCTTTGCGTCAGAGACTGACTGATACATCAGCATGATCAGTCCACGCTTATTACAGATGTATCGGTATCGGCGTACATGTCGGCCGATAAGTCGCAAGAAATCGAAATGCAGAAATGCCAGAGGCACTGTATGTTTGAGGCTCATTACATAGATTGTCCACCAGAGAGAAAGTTTACTTTTTAGCTGTAAAGTGTCAATCTCTTTTCTTTCATATCTTTTCTTATGTATTACATATATTATTGCATGAGAAAAACTTAAAAAGGGGCTTACTGCACACCATGTAATGTAGCTCTGGACCAACTTGAACCTCTGTATTTTTTCCACAAGCGGACGAGCAACATGTTTCAAGCTTTATTAGAACAATTAGGTGACAAAATCATAGGTGTGATATAGAGGCAGTTAAATCATGTGATCACAAGCTCCACGTATATTATTGTGTCATGGATTAAAATTTCACTTACTGTGTAATTATAACTCATATACATACAGTATAAATACATATATAGGAAAAGACAGATTTCAAAAGATTATCTTAATGCATTTTAAAGCTAAAACGTTTGTTATATTTGTCTAGATTTCAATTTCCGCTATATAATAGACAACTGTTAGGCTATAACAGTTAAATTATTTTGGCCATATGAATACTGTCATTGTGGTATTCATGAAGCGTGAGATTAAATGTTTTGTTATGCACAGGTACATACTGTAAACACTATCTGGTATGATTTACATACAGTACGTATACTGCCGAGCCTCCACCAGTGACCTCAGAGTAACAGAACGAGATTATGAAAGAGGCAGATTGTAGTCGTCCTGCTGAGTCACAAACTGCTAACAGCAGAGAAAAGACATCCTCACTGGAAAACTGAGAAGGATGATGTTACAGGATTTGTATGTGTGCGTCCGTGTGTGTGTGTGTGTGTCAATGCATGTGTGTAAGGGTGTTTCTGTTTGTTGTAGAAGGTCAGGCGCCACAGTTTGGGTGTGACCACCGCTGTCCTGTCAGCACATCGAGTGTCCACAAAACCCCTCCCTTTACCCCCTGCTCTCTCTCTCTCTCTCTCTCTCTCGCTATGTCTCTCTCTCTCTCACCCTCTTTCTTCCTCCCTTCCTCAGAGCCAGGGTGTAACCAAGACTCTACTTGTCAGTTATTCAGATTTGTAAAAGGAGAGGGGGGTCTTTGTGTGTGTGTGTGTGTGTGTGTGTGTGTGTGTGTGTGTGTGTGTGTGTGTGTGTGAGCGACAGGCAGAGACAGCAGGCAGGTTTCCTTGAACAATAAAGCTGTCTGTTGGTTATTTCTGAACCCTGGAGAGGAAGCACTACTCCCTGCAGGGTGGGGAGACGATTCATAGAGCCCCCACCCAACA
>NC_092181.1:15373462-15438462 GCF_043641665.1 Enoplosus armatus
TTAAAAAGTTAAAAGTGAGTTTTTTTAAGATGTTACAGATTTAGTTGATCATCAAAAGTGTTTCTTCTGTTTTCTGGATCAAGAACTGAGCAGACTGAGAGCACAGCAGCATCTTCTTTTGTCTTTGTATTGGATGACACCTACTAAAGACCCTCAGCACAGAGATACATACAGCTACATCTAAAGGCTTTGAAACTATGGAAACCAAGAAGCTCTTAAAAGTTATCATGGGCACAATCATTTTATCTTTGGCCGTGATGATCACCAGGTGAACAGTAGAAATACACCGCTCACGTTCATCTACCAGGAACACCAGTGTGCTTGCATGCATTTGATTGGCCAACGCGACGCCTTGCTGGATGATGTCACATTTTGTTTCAGAAAAAGTTGACTTTGTTAACTTCTCTGATCCCTCTACATGCTGCATGCTGTCAACGCAGTGGCCTCATTCAAGATAACGAGGGGGCTGCATGTCATTACCTTAAAGACTCCCCTGGACGAGCTGGACGATGAATCATGGGTATGGGTGTCATTTTGGCTCAAAAAGTACAAGTTTGTCATACTGTACGTAGTGTAGAGGATTTATTTGGTTCATTGATTTGAAGGAATGTTAATCTCTTTAGTGCTGAAATGATTACTCATTGTAGAAATCAATCGACAGCAAAATTTTTGGATTATTAGTTTAGTAATTTAATAATAATAATACTCCAAATACTCCAATTCCAGCTTCTGAATTGTGAAGATTTACTGCTTTTCATTGTCTTTTGTAGTGAACTGAATATCTGTTGGCTTGACAAAACAAGACATTTGATTTAAGAAATTGTAATAATTGTAATAATGTTTCTCATCAAAAAAGGTAAATGTTATTCAATGAATCAGGACAATAATCGTTAGTTGCAGCCGTAACTCTTTGATGTATTGGTTTTGTGTGGATGCACTCTGATGGGAGGAAACACTGTGTCTATGTCTATATTTTGTTTTGTGGTTTCTGGCGGCAGTTCACCTCAGTCGTCACAGCCTGAAGGAGTTCAGTCTCATGTAGGCTGTTGGAGGACTTTTGTGTTCAGTGGGAGATGTTGATGTGTTTTTATTCAATGAAATAATCATACATAAATATACATAATGACTCTCTCTCTCTCTCTCTCTCTCTCTCACACCCACGCAGCCCGGCCTCCTGTCTATCGCCTCCTCTCCCCTTATGGACTGATTTAAGTATTTGCATTGTGTCTGTGCAAAAAATTGTCTGTCTGCATGTGTCTGCCTGTCTCTGTGTGTGTATTTGTGTGTGTTTGTGTCTGTGCATGCCACCACCTTCACCTCCGGCCAAACTTGACATTTACAAACTGCGCTCCACCCTCTACTGCCACACAACACCACACAGAAACACATACACTCGTTCCTACGTTAGCAACAGTGGAGCATTTACATTGACCAAGTGTGGGTCACTATTTCTCCTCATTTTGAAAGCACTAAAATGAAATAGGATATATTTATATTTAAAGTCTTTTTTCATAACATGAGTGCAAAAATACTTCTTTTTTTTGTTGCAACCCTGGCTGTCTTCCTATCAAAGCGGGGACCTCCATAGCTCTGCAATAGAACTGCAAACTGAAAAGGGACATGAATGGACACAAAGACTTTCTTGATGTCTATATCCTGTGTGTATTTTGGGCCTTTGTGTGTAAAAAAAACAACAACAACAGAGTGAAAACATTTAATTCCCCCAAGCGGATTTATAAAGTAATTAAAGCCTTTTTTTGTGAATGAGTTCAGTTTGATTTCGAATACATTTAAAGAACCAACTGATACATTATTTACCTTGCTCTCTGCCTTCCCTAACTTAGAAATACTTTTAATATAACACATCCACCTGACACATTCTGTTCAAAACAAACTGAGTGAGCACCTTTTCAAACATTTAAAGACTCAATTTTATGTCACATAAAAAAAAATCACACAAAAAGACAAATACGACTACAACCAGCATGAATGTCCCAAACCTGAACTTGTAGCAGTTTAACCTCACAAATGTCTCTACGACGAATGTCGCTTTCTCTGAGAGAAGCAGACGCTGACCCAAATAAAAGCTGGTTGATCACGAATATCTGATATGTTAAACTATGTCAGCAAAAACAAGTTTCAAAAACAGTGCTGGTTAAAGAAGAACGGTTGAAACTCTTTTCTGCTGTGTGCATGGACTGAAACATTAACACAATATTTCATACCATTTAAATACGTATAAGATACATTAATTACCAATACTATCAACATCCCAAGTATTTCCGGATACATTTGCAGTTGCTTTACTGACTTATATCATATAATAGGTTGTGTTTCTAATCAAAACTAGATTATTACATTTGGATTATTATTTACCCATAAGAATTCATTTTGCTTTTTTGTTTTTTATTCATACATGCTGGAGTAGGACTACCGCTCCATGCGCTCTAAGAGGGAACTAAAGTGAATCTGAGCAGTAAAAGTGTAGGACCCTTTTTTCTGCTCTGTGCATCATCAAACAAATTTCCTAAACAACATTCCTAAACGAGTAGATTGAGGTAGATTGCTGAGTATGAATTTTAACACTCACTCACCTGCAGGTCCCCTCATGGCTAAAATTAAAATAAATTCACTGGATGGTCTTACATTTAAAGCATAACCAACAGTTGACCTCCAAAATGTCCCCTGTTGACTCACAAGTCCACTGTTGGATATGTACACACACACACACACACACACACGACTCTTCTTTCACTTTGTTTTCTAATTCACTGGAAGGAGCTGTTGCTGTTGTGATTGATAACACAGCATAACTAGCACTTGTTGTTGTAGTTATAAAAAATTTAAGCACTAGTCATTATGCTAGTTATAGTTTCAGCAGGACTTGTAAAGGTTTCGTAATGTTTCCACACACCATGATAATAGTAGGTGTGGCTGTGTAAGCATTTACAGTAGGTTTTTAGCCATGCTAGCAGCATCGTTGCAGGGACATTCTGTACAGACATTCATGGTTTCCAGACGATAAATCCATCACTTTTCCTCACCGCCTTCACATCCCCCACAGGATGAATTGTGATAACTTTGGTGATCTGCTAGATTTCCTTCAAGGAGCATCATTAAATCAAAATTTAATTTGTCCAATGTTTTGGTTTATGACAAAATATCTGTAAAATCCCCATCAGTCTCAGCTGTGCTTTGTGTTCAGTGCGAATTAGCAAATGTTAGTATGCTAACATGCTAAACTTAGATGGAGAATGTGGTAAACATTACACCTGTTCCATAACTCCTCTTCCTTGTTGAGCAGTGAAGCATCACATATCCTGGAACAGTGTATGAAGTTCCAGAGAAAAAAAAAATAGAAATAAAAAACACGTAACAGACATCTGTAATGGTGAACACACACACACACACACACACACACACACACACACGGACAAAGAATAACTGCTGAGTTCTGTGTTTCCCCACATTCCTCTGGATAAAATTCCTGTGAAGTCTACACAATGAAACGTCTTCTATTACATTCAAGTACACAACCTGATGGACAACCTGAACTCTGTTGAGCTCTTCCTCACGGAGGATGATGCAGAGTTACCACAAAGTGTCCCAAACACACATTACACACTGATTCTTAGCCGGTTTTTAGTTTGTAGTGTGTTCACGCTGGAAACGTGACAAAATGAAGTGCACTCAAACCAGACTGCATGCCTATTAAATACGGTGAGTGTGCAGTCGATGGGCACTATTCTCCCACAATGAATTGCATGAAGGAGGTGGAGGAGCTGAAAACAGCTGAAAAAAATAAATTGTGATTGGTGGAGAAAAAATGTATATTTGCTTAATTGGCAGAAGCTTTTCAAAGTTACAGTTTGATTGACATGCAGTACACTGTGAGGATTAGTATGTAGAAGGCCTACATACTGTGAAGTGTTAGAAAGGATTTGGGACACTGCTTCTGTTTTATTTTCAATTTTCCTCAAGAGGGTATAGTCTAATTTTCATTTATAAGCTGCCATATACGGGGGCTGCATTGACGGGGCTCGGACTCTTGACCTCAGTATTTCTTAAATTCTGGGTTAAAACACCTAAACTGATCTGATATAAGCAGCAAATAAGATGTTAAATATGATAAAACAGCTTTAAAGTTGTTTTCACTAACAACGACCACGTCAAAAAGATATGAATTTACAATAGTTTATTGCACATATATTAGTAAAGCTGAGATGATGTAGGAGAAATGTATTTTGGGTCTGAAGGGAGGGATGAGAGATAAAGGGATGGAGGGGTGAGGGGAGAAATCAGGGTTGTGAACGTATGGATGAAGGAATATGTTGATGGACCGGTGTATTGGCTGGTAGCGACAGGAGGGAACCAGGGGAGTCAGCCAGTGGATGCTCACTCTGCACATGCTGGCTCATGCATGTGAAGACATATACACACACGCACACACACACACACACACACACACACACACACACACACACACAGAAGGATGAACGATCCAGGGGGTGGGAGTGATGCTAGTGTGACATTTTCTGGCTTAGTGTGAATGCAAAAAATCAAAGTGCCATATAAAGCACCATCAGTCGTCCCTCATCATACCAGTATGCAGTAACGTGCGCAGTGACGAGGCAAAAAGAGCTTGTCAGCAGCATCAAATAGGTGTCTCACAGAGTAAGACTGGGTAGGAAGTGGATAGAAACATTCTTTTATCATTTTTGCTGCTCAAAGTATTTAAAAGGTTACTCCAAACCAAGGTTTTTAAGAGAAAATGTACAGACCTTACTGTGGACAGTTTCTTTGGGAGAGAAAAATGTACTATGTGTTTGTTATTCTTGACAACCTGATATGTATCTATGTATGTGGGTCTGAATTTCATGTCTTGGTTTTGATCATTGTGTTGGAAAGCAAAGATCAAGAGAGAAAGATTCGATATTGAACGTTTGCGCCTGTTTGGCAGTACCTGGCTCCTAATGGGAACATTTTGCAAAAATCTGGTCATGTCCAGGTGTGTTTGCACATAAGATACTATAATTTACAGACCTTACTAAGGACAGGTTCTTTGGAAGAAAACAGTCCAAGGGGGTTTATATTTTGTCTACCTGATATGTATCTACCTGGGTGGGTTCCAAATTTGAGGTTTTGATCATTGTGATGGAAAGCAAAGATCAGGAAATCAGAGCCTCAACTCTGATGTTATTTTTTGAAAAATGTGCCATGTGTGCCAGGTCTTGTAAAGAGTAGGGCAGTACCCGACTCAGTCGAATCGGATTTTTCTGTTCAATACGAATATTTGACTATTTATTTTTAATGATTTTGTTTGTTGAACTGCCAGATTTTTGAACAGGGTTTGGTGGGACATTCAGGGTGACAGCGACATTCAGTCATATAGTAAACAATCAAAGTTAGCCCTCGGAGCTAATGTGTACTAACTACGCTAATGATGGATCAGAAATGTGCAGCAACATTTTTTGCCGACACTAGATATCAAACAAAGAGACTATATCGTATTAAGTTGCTCTGACCTGTACATTCAGGGGGCAGCCCTAGTAAATAGTGATAGTGACTTGTAGCAGGTATATTTGAATTCTGTCCAAATCTCAAATCTGACTTAAAATATTGTTCTTCTCAACCCCAGAGATGTAGAATTAAAAAAGTATTAAACAGACTTGGCTGGAAAATGCCAGGCTACCAGACACAAGGACCTACAGTAAAGTACATACTTTAATGTCGCTGGTATGTGACTTCCATGATGTAAATTCTTACATCCTGTTGTGTATTGAGTCGGGACATCTTGTTCTCCATGAGTCACTTTTGACACAGAAACACAGTTACGGTGACTTATCGGGCCTGACCAGCCCTCCATCGTGCTCCCATCCTGCGCTGTAAGACATCACCACGTCTCATGCTTCACTTCTCATGCAGACAGAGCTGGGTAAGCCTGAGCGGATGTGTGTTCAGACTTGAAAGGCTTACACCTCTGTTAATACAGAAACCATCCATGAAATAACAGCTGTCATCGCTGCCTTGTTTCAACAGCCAGCTACGCAGCAGCGCCCGGCACAGCCACCGTTTGTGTGTGTGTGTGTGTGTGTGTGTGTTAGGGTTTTGCGCAACCCCACCTTTTTTTCCCAAAAATGGGGAGTTTATAATCCTGTGCTCTTTGCCTCTTTGAGTTTTCCACACGTGTACAGGAATTGAAAAAGGAATAGTTGCTTGTATGTTACTAAAGTATAAAAAGCTATGTAACAGAAACAGAAAAATAAAATACAGAATATTGTACTGAGCATTTGTGGTATACACATTTCTCTCAGGATGAATAAGGTCAGGAGAACATTTAATATGTATAAAACAGTGTAAATAAAAACTGAAATGATTACAATATTAAAGAAGGCATAAAAAGCACAGTATAAGTAAGTGATAATGCAAAGTGAATCTAAGGTGTGCTACGATGTGTTACTTTCTCGATCAGATCAACTACATTAGGAGTGCTCTGTTACCCGTGGTCCCTTGCCAAAGATAAATAAGGAGGAAATGTTCACTGGAATTACGTTTTGGGCGTCATCACCTGTTGCCAACAAGATTAGCTTGTCTCTGATGACTTTGTATTTTCAACATTCCTACTGCAACACATTTTATAAATGCCTGAGTGACATTAATGTTTGGGTTTGCTTCAACAGTCATCCAGTGATACTATATATAGTTAAATTCTGTAATTTAAAGTCCACGCACGGTCTGGCAGGAAAACCAAAACAATGATCTAAAAGCCTCAAGCACGAGTTGGGTGTTGATTCTCAGTGGGTTCACTAGTAGTATACACTTTTCCACTTTACATGGAGACGTTTAATTCAGTGTTTATACCAAAAATATTGGATCTTTAACTGGAACTTTAGTGTGAAGCATAAATATTGTTGTTATGGGTACCTGCAGTTTAATTGATGGGCACTGATTTAGTTCAGTAGTTAAACTGTTAACAGGAACTGTGTTTGAGGTGTCCTGAAACATCATTTTAATGTGCACCTGTCAGCCAATCAGAAACGAGCATTTTCTGAGGCGATGAGTGACAAATGTTGCACATTAAATTATATGATCTGTTTTACTCTTTGCTCTGTAATTTTATTTCCCTTCCTCGTAACAGTAATGCAGTTCCATGTGGGAAGAGCTTGTTCCTTGTCACGCCCTCTTCCTTCTACACACACACACACACACACACACACACCACCTTTAACTATGACCGCAATAATAAACATATGATTGAATTTGATTATCAGCTTTGTATGGCATGGCCGCTGCATTGGACGGATTGTGCGGGTACTGCTGATTACTTTCTCAGTTAATCGAGTGATTGTTTAGTTTGTAAACATTCTGAAAATAGTGAGAAATGCCATCACAAGCCCAATGCTTACGGCGTTTGTTTTGGCCTACCAATAGTACAAAAGTCAGCTGGAAATGTCTTTGCATGAAAACTGACTTAGGTGCCAGTTTCTGTCAATAGATTAATCAATGAATTAACTAATAATTTCAGTTCTATATGTCTTGATTTGTTACGTAACTAATAACTAAAGTGATCAAATAAATGTAGTGGCACAAATATTAGTACAAGTATAGTATTTCCCTCTGAATTGTAGCAGTATAAAGTATAAAGGAGCATGAAATGGAAATACTCAAGTACCTCAAATTTGTCCTTAAGTAGGCTCTAGGCAACAGTAGGCTACTTGAGTAAATGCAGGCTATTTACATTCCACCTCTGTAACTTGGCCTACTGAACATTTCAATTGTATTAAACACAAAGTGTAAAATGTACAGTTTCATTAACAACAGGTCGCTGCTGTTGTTAAACATTATGATTGCATTGGCTTGAAAACTTCCAAGTGGTTGAAAACTAAGAAACTTGCAACACACACACACACACACACACACACACACACAGCCTCTCAGACACACGCACTAGTTGGACCACCCCGCCCCGGTCCCGCCCAGCGGCCCGACCCCATGGAGAACAGACAGACAGCGGATCATGTGACAGCAACAGTTTCTAAACGACAAAACCGGACAGAGACACTCACACACACACACACACACACACACACACACAGAGAGAGAGAGAGAGAGAGAGAGAGAGAGAGTTTCGTAACTTCGGGAAGTTTTGTGGAGCCATCGATCACTGGAGCGTCTTCGTTTTTTCTGAGCCTTGATGACACCGCCGATCGTCGCCTGCGTCACTTTTTCTGCGGAGTTGCCTAATTGAGTTTCCGTCAGAGAGGGAGTCCGCACCGCTCAGCGAGGCAGCTGTGAAACTACCGTCTCTCCTCCAGGAATAGACCGTGAACTCCATCCGAGAAGTAAGTTTGACGCTGTGATCGGAGCGCTTTCGTACGGCTGACCCCCGGCGCGCGGCTGCTCTTATTTCCTATCGGATGTGCTGCGGTGAGGCCTGTAATTGCTGCGTGGTCTTTTAAAAGGTTAGATGTGGTGGTAGATGTGTTGTATTAAAGCTGACTCCGTTATGGGAAAGAGAGGAAGTCCATAAATTCAGAGTTGTGGCTCTTATTTTAACGAGATCAAGCCGCGTGTGTCTGGTTAATTAGCCCAATTTACTCAAAGTTGTTTTTATGACAGTTTCTCAATTTTTGTGCATTAAATCAACATTTTCTCATATTCCATCTTGTATAAATGTAAAAAAAAAAAAAAAAATGAGCATCTTAACTGTGTCTGATATAACTGATGTAACCCGACAGTAAGGCAGCAGAGGGCCAATGCTATTTATAGCCTTTAGAGCCTTTAATAGTACACAGTGTTGTCTAATTCATTACAATTAAAAAGTGGTCAAATACATGTTTGTGAGGGAGAAAGAGAGTCTCTCTGATATAGTGATGTGTCTCTGTCTGTGTGGTTGGCTCCTCTCTTATTCTGTGAACACATGATGTGTGCTTTTAATCTGGTTTAAGATGGTATAGATTTAGAGGTTTAGTAATTGGTGGGATCAGTTAGGGCTCAGTTGCTTATTTTTTTTAATGAAGAGTTGCTGTTTACTGTTTAGTTTCAGACACATCAACAAAATAGTGATAAATTGCACTACAAGTTGTGAGTGACATCCTTAAGTGTTTTATTATGTCAAAAATCTGAAGATAATTCATTTAAATTTCCCTTTTGAGAAGCTTTTTGCTCACTTGAAAACTGTCCCTGATGGTTTGTCGTTCGACTCATTGATTAGTTGATTTATTGCTTCGGCTGTAGATTAAATTGACAGGCTGTCAGTGAAAGGCTGAATCTGATGCTGATGCAGAATCAAGCATGTAAGAGAAAGACAGTGAGGGATGAACCTCAGTGTTGCTGCTGAGTGCAGCATTACACACATGTGACAGGTGTGTGTGTGTGTGTGTTTCTATACAGAAACAGAGAGTGAGTCTTTGTCTATCCTCTCATTTCACATCTTTTACAATACACATCTCCCTCTGTGAGTGTGTGTGTGTGTGTGTGTGTGTTTCTCCGTCTCTGTCTCTCCCTGTTTCCTGTGCTTTGTTTCAAGGCTGAGGCTTGCGTCACACATTCCACTTGGCATATGAAGCCCCTATCCTGTTTAGAGCCCGGAGTGAGAGAGAAAGAGGGAGAAAGAAGGGAGGAGAGAGGGATGTGGATGTGGGGGGTGGACGGGTGGAATGAGGGCGACCTCTCTCTCTCTCTCTCTCTTACTCTCTGTCTCTTTGTCTTACTTCACAGTAACACTACACTACACGCTTCTCTCGCTCTAGAAGTTTGAAAAAGAAGATGAGTTGACCTTTCTTTTTATTATCCCTTACCCTTTTTCCTTTATTTATTTGTCTCTCATTAGAGCAGACACACACTTATGCACACACGCCCCAAATACCCCACCCACCCCTACGCCTTTTTTTTTTTTTTCCTGAATCAACATGCGGATGTTATCTGGCTGGAACAAAATGCGCAAGAGCGTGTACACACACACACACACACACACACACACACACACACACTGCTCAAAGGGCATGTCCTCGGGAACATTGGGGCTAAACATTAAACTCCTGGATGCTGAGTAGTTGGTGATTCTCTATTAGAAGTTAAGGAAATGAGGACACTGTGGTTCACAGACAGCCATAAACGTAAAAAGCTGTAACTCGTTACACAACTTCACATGCGCGCCAGCACACGAACGCACATACACAGTCGTGCAAAAGCACACACACACAGGCACATGTGCAGTGTGTCTGTTGCCGCTTTTAAACCACTGGATTGAGCCACTGTGACTGTGTAGCTCTTTCTTACCACCAGCCCCCTCCCCATGTTTGAGGTTCATTGAAGTTTTGTCATATTTTGGTCGAAACCCACTTCGTTTTCTTCCCCGTTTCTGTCTCTGCCTTGTTCTTTCCACTTCCATTTTGACATAGTTTGGTCAAAACGGCTGTTTTCTTTGCCCTTTCTCTCCTTCTATTCCCCCCCTCTCTCCTCTCATTCTTTGGGTAGGGAGGTGCAGTGTGGTGGTGGTTGGGGGGGGGGGGTCAGACAGGAAACCGCAGGCCCCCTGCAGCAGCACCCCCCATTTGGCTTCACTCTCCTCCTCCTCCTCCTCCTCCTTCTCTTCTTTACACCCCCCGACCCATCACGCAGTGTGGAAATAATAACAGTCAGACTAAACTCTGAGGGCTTCCGCTTCTCTCTCTCTTTTTCTCTCTGGCAGCCTCTCTCGTTCTCTCCTTTCCTCTGTCCTCAGTTGTCTGGAAAGCCTCAAAACGTTGCTCTCTTTGACAAGTACGGTTCGAGGTGTGTGTGTGTGTGTGTGTGTGTCTTTGTCAGTGTTTGAGCCTTATGTCAACTCTGGTGTGTCTTTAAATGTGTGTATCCATGTGTTTGCATGTGTGTGTGATGATGGATCCTGTTTCCTCTCCCCTGTTGACGGCCCCCTCTGGCTTCCCCCCGAGGTCTGCAGGCCTGCAGCCCCACAGTCTGCTGGAGAGGAGCGCAGAGGGGCTACGTGCCTGTGTGTGTGTGTTTGGGGGAGTAAAAGGATGGGAGGAGTGGGGTAGGCAGCACAGATGAGGGAATAAGAAGCCAAAATAAGAGGATAAGGGGCTTCAGCAGGGGCCTTAAAGTGAGAGGAGTCAAAGTCAGGGCATATGAGGCGTTATTAGGGGAGTCAGGAGCAGGAAGTGAGGTAAGGGGTTGAAATTAGGGAGCAGGGAGGTACAGAAGGGGGTGAGAGCTTGAAAGAAGGAGTAAATCTGAGCAAGTCGAGGGCAACAGAATGAGTGTGGAGCAATAAGAAACTACATCGGAGGTGAGCCCAGAAAAAGGAAAAGTTAAGCGCTGGAATTATTAGCTCGCCACCTTGATGAGTCATGTAATTGGGATCTGAAATTAAGGACAATCAGTGCGTTCCCTGAGGAGTCTAAGTAGGTAACAAGGTGTGAGTCAAGCTGCAGTACACACATGAAGTTCTGCACTGCAAGCGATGAAGTGTGTCAGTGCTCGAGTCCGGCGATTTGCGATCAGAATGACAGTCGTGGTGTAAGACAGCACGAGAGGTGAGACTGACGAGGTACAAGAGGTGGCAAAGACAGGCAAGTAAAAAGAGTCAGAAGCAGCGAACTGTAGGCTGCGAGTGTGTGTGTGTGTGTGTGTGTGTGTGTGTGTGTGTGTGTGTGTGTGTGTGTGTGTGTGTGTGTGTGTGTGTGTCTATTGCGGCGTGTTCTTGGACAAAGCTCTTGTCTGGAGGTTTCTGGTCTCTCTGGTGATCTCATCATCTCCAGCCTGTTGCCATTAGAGGGTGCGTGTGTGTGTGTGTGTGTGTGTGTGTGTGTGTGTGTGTGTGTGTGTGTGTGTGTGTGTGTGCATCCCCTGTTTGTGTCTGTGTACGTTTGAGCATGTGTGCGTGTCTGTAATAATTTAGTCCTTCAGTGATTTAGTGTGTGTATTCTGTTGAGCTAGCAGAAACTTGGTGTGTGGCTGTTGGTGTGTAGAAGTGTGTGTATATGTGTGTGTGTGGTTGAGTCAGTAGCCAGCGACTCCAAGCCACAATATTTTCCCCTTCAGTCATGTTGTTTTATATCATTCATAGAGAGGGAGAGAGAAAGAGTGTGTGGTTCAGATAAATACAGTAGTAAAGACGTGAGTGATTGCTGAGGAGCGAGTGAAGAAGAGGTGTAGAGGAAGATCAGGAGGGTGGAGAGAGAGAGAGAGAGAGAGAGAGAGAGGGGGGGGGGGGTAGGAAGTGTTTGCTGAGTGGGTTGGGGTTGAGTACACAGTAGCTCTACTGACCTAGAAGGACAATATTTACAGACCACACTTGACATGCTCAAACACACACCCACATGTAGAGCGCACAGGGAGGAAAAACACTTCCTCACAACAACGCAGGTAGAGCTACTTATTTACCCAAAAGGTGCAGCAAACACTCCTTCACTTCACAGCATGTGTGTCCATTTGAGTCCACGTCTGAGGCGTCTGCTGAAGCAGAGGTGCGACAGCTGTCTGATTTATATCTCGCAGAAGGAGAGGTCGTTGTCCTCCATCTGATCAGTTTGACCCGTTACAAAACTCAATCTATGCAACGCAGTGAGGGCTGTGATTAATGATTAATTTTATTATTTGGTCTATAGGTTGTCCATTACACTCTCCTAAAGCCCAAGGTAACGTCTTCCAATGTCTTGTTTTGACCAGCCAGCATTTCAAAACCCACCGTCAAATAAGAGAAAGAAAAGCAGCAAATCCTCACAATTAAGAAGCTTAAAGCTTGGGATTGTTTTGGTATTTTTGCTTGAAAAGTGACTTAAACGATTAAGGAATTATCAAAATAGTTGCTTCTGATTTGTTTCTCCCGAGGCCCTCTGGGTTGTGGAGGTGTACTGAGGAAGATGCTGCGCAGCTAAATTCAATTTCTTTCCTGTGATTGTCTGAGCGCTCTGTGTCTCATTGTATCTATCCCTTTATGATACACCTCAAGGGAAAGTTTGTCTTTTTCACAAGGACAGTCTCCCCCGCTCACCATCCTGCTGTCACATGTTGCCTGGTAACTCCCTCATTTCCCCCTTGTGGTAAACCCTAACCACCTGGCAAACACCCCCATGCAGATTAAAAACAAACAGCATTAATTATGCTGATGGTATGTGACCCAGATCTCTGTCACCGTGTTCACTCAAACCAATGACAAGCAGATTAAGCCCACTAAAACTACAAGTATTCGTGTCTCAGACTACATAAATCAACGTCACCGCCACGTGAGCCGGCCTGGGAGAGGCAACACTGCATGACAGGTGAACCCTGAGAGGAATGGGTATGGGTTCCTGTGACTGCATGTGCTCTTACACACAGTATATGCAAATAGAGGTTCACACGAGTCTTGTGTTCACAGGTACAGCCCTGCAGTGACAAGATCATTTGCATTTACGGTATGTGTAGTTTAAAGCAGTCACTCATGTCTGAGTCCACAAATGTATGTTTGTGTTCGATGGACGTTCTTTTTTTTTGTTTGTTTTAGATGTAAAACACCTTATTGAAGTAGCTTGTGACTCACTCATAAACTCAAAGCAAAGTCACACTTTTCTGTTTATCAAGCTACAGATTCTCCACGGGGGAGGAGATGATGTCTTGACGTGGTGTTGAGTTACAGTTGTTAACAAAAACGTTAATGAGCACTTAAATCTGTTTACAACTACATTACAATGTTTTTTAAAAACACAAAAATACAAAAATATACTAAATACACTTATTATAAAATGATCAATTGTGTGACTTAAAGTGTGTCCACTTATATCTTTGTGTTTTTGACTGTGGGTCGGACAAAACAAGCATTTGAAGATGTCACTTTGGACTGTGTGCACTTGTGATGGACATTTTTCTTTTACTATTTTCTGACATTTTGTACATTAAACAGATGAATCGATAGTAATCGATAGCAGCAGCTGAACATGTTGAACCCCAGGTTGAAAGCTGTGACTGTCGTTGGATTATATTGTTCGGGCCTGTTTCCATCAGTGACACTGTGTCTCCTTGTTTGCAGATGTGATTAGTTGTGAGTCAGTTGTGTGTCTCTCTCTCTCTATACACATACTTGCTGCATTGCTGTTTCATTAGCAGAGGGAAATATTTAAACATGAACACAGGATTAACTCAAGGTGAGGGGACTTCCACAATGACCACTGACAGCCTTTTGGATGTTTTTAATTTCTTGTGTCTGTAGGGAAAATACCCGTACGCTGTGTTCACACTGTACACGTCCAAGCTGAGAAGCTGAAAAGTTTTTTTGTCCCCTTCTCGTTTCGTGATCTATCTGTTTGTGCTGCTCTTATTTCCGCCTCTGTGTGTGATTCACAACCACAATAGAACAACTGCTTGACCTCTACTTGAACTACAATACAATAAAAACCCGGATTAGAAAACACACCCTCAAACACACGAACACACACACACACACACACACACACACACACACACACACACCACTCCCCCCCTGACTGCAGTCTCTTTGTTTCTTTGGAGCCGGGTGAAGGGCGAGGCTTCAGTCGTCATGTTCACACCCTTCCTGACCCAGCAAGCAAGCATCCTGCTCTCCTATTGGTGTGCTTCCCATCTGCACTCTGTGTTTGTGTGTGTGTGTGTGTGTGTGTGTGTGCTAGGGTGTGACGGCCTGTGTTCTTGCTCATTTGTTAATAATTAAAGGCTAACTTGTCTCTAGACTGTGGACTTTAATCAGGTCTCACACACACTCACACACACGCAGACTCCCTCAGGGTACATTCTTTGACAGTTCATGTTGCCTTAATGCTCCAGTGAACACACACACACACACACACACACACACACACACAACTACGCTCATAAACACACTCACTTAGGCACAAACACAGAGTCATCCCAGCTGCACCTGGCCATTCAAAGCCAAGGTAACTGGAACCACCTTTGAAACCTCACACGCTTTTGATCCAAACACTTTACTGGCCTTAGTAGGTGGTGTGTGCGTGTGTGCGTGCGTGTGTGTGTGCGCGCGCGTGTGTGTGTGTGTGTGCGTGCGTGTCTGCATGTTTGAAATGTGTGAGGTACTATCACTGTCGGGCAGTTTTTAGCCACATCACTCCTGTAAGTCTCGTAAAAACGACCCATCGTAAAATTGGCTGTAGCATTGTCTGAGCAGCAGGTATTTTCAGCTTCAATTGGTTTTTACACGACCTGACAAACTGTCTGACGGACAAAATTGGCAGTTTGAGAAAGAAGAGCCTCTGGTGGAGATGACAGAAAGTAGAGAGGAGGAGGAGGAGATGTGACAGAAAACTTGTGTTTGGCTATTGTCTGAAGTGATTTACTGGAAGCGAGGTCCAGAGCGCTAACACACACAGACTCACACACTTCAGATTGTTTCAGACACCTATACTTAACTACAGACCGTTGTCTAGGCTTTCCCTCTGTGATTTACTTTTCATCACTTCTCAAACGTGTGTGCGAGTGTGTGTCTACACTTTAAACATACACTTTGAACGTTGTTTCTTTTTCTTCTGTCCTGAAAATAAGATCATTTTATAGATTATTGATTGTAAATGACAAGGATTGACATAACAAAACAGTTGTGGAAGTTATGGAGTTATATTTATTCAAGTATCGTACTTAAGTACAATTTTGAGGTACTTGTACTCGAGGGAAATATTGTACTTTTTACTCTATTACATTTATTTGACAGCTACAGGTGCTAGTTACTTTTTATATTAATATTTGTTAAAGTTGTTAAAGTTGTTTGTTAGAGTTGTTAGCAGTTCCACCAAAGAGACATTTCCCCTCAAAACTTCTCACATGGTTTCATTTAAAGAGCTGTTTTGAGGCCCAAAGAGGTAAAACTCTCCAATATTTCACATAACAGGCAAAGGTTAGAAAAAATTCTTGGAAATGAGTCCAAATGTATGAAGCAGAACTATGTTTTTTCTTTCTGCCAACCTCATTAATCATCTCACGACCCCTCAGATTCATCTTGTGACCCTTTATAGGGGCCCAATCCTGAGGTTGGGAACCACTGAACTATCAGTCATAGGGGCTGATAATACTTCTGTACTTGTACTAAAGTATGGTTTTAAAAGAAGGACTTTTACTTGTAATGGAGTATTTCTACAGTTTTGTATACTTTTCCTTAATTAAAGAATGTGCGCGAGTGTGTAAATGTTGTATTTGTGTATTTATTGTGTGTACTGATGGCTGTATGTGTGTGTGTTTTATCTTGTAGGAGCCTGGCCTGTGCAGCCATGCTGATGTATGATTACCCTCTGAAGACAGACATGGAGACGGTAAGGCACATGTGTGTTTGTGTAAATGTAGCTTTGGGTGCTTGTGTGTGTGTGTGTGTGTGTGTGTGTGTGCTCCCATCATGCCTGAACATGTCCTTGATGCCATACAGTAACTCTGACACACACACACACACACACACACACACACACACCTACGCACACACAGGGCCGGACCTAGCACATTTCATTTATTTATTTTTTAGACTTTCAGACATTACAATCAAAACTTCTTAACAGTTCTACAGTAAAAGTCCTGCATGTTTATTTATTACAAACAAGAACACGAGCTAATAAGAAATCAACACAAATATCAGCTCTAGCATATTTTTTTTAATGTCAAAGATTAAAAATGATATGTATTTTTTTTTTAACCTGCACACGCCTGCTACGTGTCTAGACAGACTGGTTCCCACATTCCGGCTCTTCCTGGACAAACAGGCTGCTGTACAGTGGACATTTGCATACAATGGGTGCAAACACTGCCAGGCAGCAGGCTAATGAACACACACACACACACACACACACACACGCACACACTGTACTCTGACACATAACAGGGTTTAAGTTTTTTGGCTGGCTGTAGTTGTTTGTGTGGCAGAAACATGTTTTCCCTGTTATTCAATGTAGAACGGAAATTTTTAACTCTCTGCACTTTTGTCACGGCTTCCCTCCTCTGCATCCTCTCTTTCTCTCTCTCACAGTCATTTTACTCTTCGTTAGTGAAAACCCAGGAGCCATACGGAGTGATATTCTCCCACCCCGCCCACCTCTACCACCCCACGCACATGCACGCCTTCACCCAGTCCCACACCCCCAGCAACCCCACACACACCCAGATGGAGCCCGTGGACCTGTCAGTCAGCAAGCGCTCCTCCTCCACCTCGTCTTCCTCGTCCCCTCGCCGCTCCTCCGCCTCCTCCCCGGCCTCCTCACGCAGCTCCCCGCCTTCCCCCTACAGCTCGGCGAGCCGCGCCTCCCCCCGCTGCTCCCCCCCTCACTCCCAGCTGCACTCCTCGCCGCCCACTCCCTCGCTTCCTTACCCCACCATGGTGGCTCCTCTGATCGGCTCGGGCTCCGGGGTCATCCAGGGGTCAGGGGTCATGGTGTCTCCGGTCATGGTGCCTCTGTCCGTCCTCTACCCCTCGCCTCTCCACCTGCATCAGCAGATAATGGTGAGCCCACCTGTCGCCAGTGACGACGACCATCATCGAAGCAGGGAGCACAAGACAGGTGAAGCCTCATTTATTGTTTTCATTCCATTTTATTTCAATTTCTATTCCATTCAGTTGGTTTGAGCTTTGTTAACATGACATACTGTATGTGTTGCTGAAGTGTTTAAAATGAAACAAAAAATAATTAAGTGGAAAACTAAAACTAAAGTGGAACAATGACAATATAGGAACAACAGTTTAAAAAAACAGGAAATAACATAACAATTATACACCAGTGTGTGAGGGAAAGTGCTGGCTTCAAATAAAAAGTACCCATTTAATCTTGATATACATGACAAATACAGGATATTGTTTTTTATGCCAGATTTTGTGAGAGAAAAAAAAAATCCTCTTAAATGTACATAAACCTTTTACTGAAAATGAGGAAGTGCTTTTCATTTCCTCTGTTGTTAGAATATCAGTTTTGGCAGATTCACGTTTCTTAGGGAAGCCATGGTTTTGGTTTTGGTTCTGTGGTCAGATGGAGGTCACTGACATTCACAGAGGTCATCATCTCTGAATCTCCTTTATCTTGATACACAGACTATGAGGCTACAGTCAAGCTAGCGGCTCTGTGAGGTTGCAAAGCATATGTTTGCCATGCTCACCGTCTTAGTTTAGCGTGCTAGCGTGCTAATTAACACTAAAGAAGTACAACTGAGGCTGATGGGCATTAATGGACAACTTGATGAGCTAGATGAAAAGCCAGAGGATCACCAAAGTCATTAGGATTCTTCTTCTGTGGTACAAAATGTCATGGCAATCCATCCAATAGTTGTTGAGATATTTCAGTCTGGACCAAAGGAAAAAAACTTCAAATTCTGACCTGTGGCAGATTTAATCTTCATTTCATGTATAAGATATTAACAGCACACTGACCAGCTCTCTGGTGATTATTTTAAATCTACCCAGTTCACTCTACGAAGCCCCTGGAGCTGCGAGGCGACGCCCACGACCTGCACAAGCCAATCAAAACAGAGCCGCGCCATGAGCTCGCTCACGACCTCCATAGCGGCCACGAGATGAAATCATCAGTAATCAGGATACCACACGAGTACGGGTGAGTGACACACCGACACACTCACTCGCATTTTGAAAGAAGCACCGAAAGTTTCATCAGTTTCAGTGTCTTCTGCAGTGCTTCCCCTTTTACTTTATATGGAAGTGGTGTTCAGAGGCTTATTTTCGACCAGATCCATATCTGTTCCTGTTGTGATTTTTTATTCTTTAAGGTGCAGTCCCAAATTTTTCGATACCAAGGCTGATATGGTTTACTGATACTGATACCAAAACAATCCCTTTTATTGTTCCCTCTGTGTCTTTTGTGTCTAAAACTCTGGCAGTTTGAGCAAAGTTCAACTTTTCATGCAACAGTGATTCTTATGAAACTTAATTTTGTTTTGTAATAGTTTCCCCAATAGTGGCAGTGGCTGGTAAAAAATGTATTCAGTCCATATGGGGTAAGACGAGCTTCTCTAATTTATTAGTGTTTAATTTCATCTTAACACAAAGAACTTTGCATTAATAAAAAAAAGTGTACACAGTACAGCAAAAAATATAGGAAATATCTATATCAGTATATAATCTCGACATCTCCAACTCAAGTCCTGTGATGCATGTCATTCCTCATCTCTCTCCACTCTCTTTTCTTTGCAGTTATATTTACTAAAGTCTAAATGTATTTGCGTGTTTGCTAATATCCACAAAAGTGCACAACTTCTCTCACATGCTCAAATATAATGCCATACATTTCCTGTCAACTCTCTACTGTTACCTATCTAGTAAATGCTAGTAATGTAGTTTGGTAGAGAAGTTGAGGATCAATATCAGTCTGTACTCAGTACAATGAGAAGGCACGCTTTTGTGACACCCCTGTGTTCGCTGCGTTCGTAAACTCTTTGAGAAAATATGCAAAGATGGCAGTTATAAACCAGTCCCTCCACGCTGTCCGCGCCTCTTTTTGTTGATGCGGTGGGAATGCGTGTGAGCGGAAGAGCAGCTAAAAGACACTAAGAGATGAGTTTCTAATTTAGAGAGATAACACAGGACCAGTAACACAACAACTGTCATGAACATGCCACGCGCTGCACTGTGCTGTGTGGGGTGTGTCAGATTCCTTCATTCCACTGTGGCGTCTTTTATTCTGTCGTTTCGCTTCTTGTCCATCAGCCACACCTCTCCTCACAGCCACTTCCTGCGTCTTCTTATCACCTGCTGGCCCGCCACACACATCATTGGCAGCTTGTCTTGAGCTTGTCACCTCCTCCATTCCTCTTCCTCCTCTCTTCCCATCTCTCCTTTCTTTCTCCTCCCCTCCCTCCTTCCTGTATTTTTTTTAAGCGCTCATTGTCCGCCATCTCCCACTCCTTCTTGCCCTCCTCTTCTGAACCCCTTCCCCTCACCACTTCCAGTTCCTCCTCTCCTTCCTGTTTCCTCCTCCTCCTCCTCCTCCTCCTCCTCCTCACCTCCCATCATCATCTGTTTTGGTCTCTTCCTCGACAAAGTAATGGCTTTTTAAGAAGTAATTGCAGGTCGGTTATACACGTAATAGTCAGGGAATGTTGTCAGTTAGTTCTTGTTTGTGTGTGTGTGTGTGTGTGTGTGCATGTTTAAATTGAGTGTATTATCCTGTACCCCACCGTCCACAAGCCGTCGTTGCCCTTGCCAACCGTGAAATAATTGTACCCTTTGAGAAAGAAAAGTGGGTGTATCTTTATCTGTCGTCACCTCTCCTCTCAAAACACACTCCCACACAAACAATGTAAATGTGCTGCATGTATAGGGTAAATAGGTCAAGTTTGTTCAATGTAATAATAATGTATAATAATGATGGGTTGGCCCATATGTGTTTGTGTGTGTGTGTGTGTGTGTGTGTGTGTGTGTGTGTGTGTGTCGCAGGGGATTTTTTGCACATTCCTTTACACAGAACTGATCTGTGAGGGATTCATATTTCAACACTCGACACCTGCTCTCAACTGCCACTTACACACAATTGCACACGCACACACACACACACACACACACTTTAATGATAGTGCAGAAAGACGACTCTTCTTCTTGTTTTCTTCTTTGACTGTAAAACACTTGAAAACGTCGCTTTTCCCTTCTCTTCTATTCTTTTGTATTCTATTCTGTTATCACTTGATGGACTTTAATGTTGTGCTGTACACAGAAAAGCATTCACACACACGCACACACACACACCATGGGAGCGGAGTGTTAGAAACCTAATCTACTTGTGCTCGTTGAAGTTGGAAAGAGTGTTGCAAAGTTGCATCCACTATCTCACAGTTTTTAGACTTCGAGGTCTTATTTTTCTTATGTTTCAACCGAACGTCAGCACTGTGCAGTCGATTTGCATCAATTTGCAGAGAGTGAATTTGTTGAATGGTTACATGAAAACCACAAACATGAGAGAGGTGACAGGACAAGGCGTGGTAGACTGGAAAAAGGCGGGAGGTGTTTTTCAACTTCCTGACGGGTAGCAGTTGTTATTGCATAGGAGAGAAGCTGCAACCAAATTAAACTTGCATTTAGATTTCAACATCATGACAAAGGTGGCAGTTACTCGACGCCAGCGCCCTCTCCTGGACGAATCACAAGGAGACAGACGAAGCAGCAGCAATAACTCTAACGTATCATCTCCTCTCTGTGTCTCTCTTAGGGGGAACAACCCATCAGTAATAGTCCATTCGGGCACACAGCATCCTCTCCCCGCTGACTCTCCTGACACACTGAAAAAGCGGCGAATTCACCGCTGCGACTTCGCCGGCTGCAACAAAGTGTACACCAAGAGCTCCCACCTCAAAGCACACCGCAGGACACACACCGGTAACAGTCCTCATTCACACACAAGCTGTGTGAGAACATTTTTATTCTCTTAAACCTTTCTATTGATCGTCTTCTAAATTTGTTCTCTCTGTATTTGCAGGCGAGAAACCCTACAAGTGCATGTGGGAAGGCTGCACGTGGAAGTTCGCGCGTTCAGACGAGCTGACGAGACACTTCCGCAAGCACACAGGAGTCAAACCGTTCCAGTGCCCCGACTGTGAACGCAGCTTCTCCCGCTCCGACCACCTGGCTTTGCACAAGAAGCGCCACCTCCTCGTGTGAAACTCTCTACCAGGCAACTTGAAAGAAACTCTGTGCTGGTTTCAACGTTGGACTGTACCACTTTGACTTGAGGGGGGCGGTGGTTTTAAGAGCTGGCCTTACACTTTGGAGTGGGGGAAATGTTCCTCAGGGTGCAAGTTTAGACCCTTTTCACCTCATTAGCCTGAATAAGAGCTGGTGTCAGCCTGCTATTCGTCTAACCATCACACCACCTGTCAGTTATTGATCCTGTCTGCAGATTTATCATCAGCTCATTTTGACATTATATTATAGAAATAAGGTTGTTGCACCAGACCTCTGATCAGCTGCGTGAGGTCCAGACACTTTTAAAAAAAAAAGAGGCTGCAGCATCTCAGCTGGCCTGAGAGCAGCGCCCTCTTGTGGCCGCAGAACCAAACTGCACCAACACCCGCTCTGTTTAAGCCACGGACACACACGGCATGCTCAAGCTTAATTTTTTTGCAACATCAGCTCTCATTTCTCTGCATGCATTCAAGTAAAGATTGTAGACACACACATACGTTTATTTTCTAGCTAGGCCAATATAATGTGAAACTTTCCAGAATGTATCATATCACACCCACTGTGCATCGTGTCATACGTACTTCGGCTTTCTTTCGTCAGCGCTGCTACCTGTGACGTAACGCTAATGCTAACTCCTCCTTCATGGACCGCCACAATAAAACACCACACACCTCATCTGCCTCTACAAGCTTACATCATGAAGTGACTTTAAAAAAAAACAAAAAGCAGGTAGCTAATGTTCGCTCTCTCTTGTACATACATGCACATGTTTAATGACAGACACACACACACACACACACACACACAGCAGAAAACATGCACTTAATAAAAGCAGCTCAGCCTTGGTCTGGTGCGCTTTTGGTATTTGGGTTTGAAAAAAAAAATGGGGAGGACTCTGGGTCTCGTTCATTGTCAGAGTGAAGTGTTTTTTTTAATGTTTTCATTCAGAAATGTGAAAGTTGCTGCACAGGGGCATTATTATTGTGTTAGTGAGGAAAAGACACCACTCGGTTGGTTTAAGGGTAGAAGCAATGAAATGTCTTATGTCTTACCAATATCATATATATCAAGTGTAAGTATCTATATGAACTATTGTTTGGTTTGTGACGCCGTGGTAGCCTTTTTTTTATTGTATGACACTTTTATATGGGAAAAATACAAAGTGCAAAGCAGGGAAATTTGCTCTTTAAGGTTTGTTTTTTCAGGATCAGATGAGTTTTATTAAAGCCCGCCCTACAGTATAGAATATAGGATACGTAATTTGAAAGAAAATGCTGTTTAATTCAACAGTTTTTTCTTAATTGAAAGTCATAAGAGAACAAAATGGTTTTGTCTATATAGCGTCTTTGTACATGTCTCCAATGTGCACTTTATATATATATATATATATAAAATATATATATAAAACATTCCCAAAGCCAAACATTTTTTAATCACATCAGTTTATTCAAAGATCTGCTGGTCAGTTTGATCCAAAACACTTAACAGGTGTCTTGGTTTTGTCATTTTCTAATTGTGTAATGCCAGAAGAAGGTGTGACTGTTTCTTTTATTCACATGTACACACACACACACACACACACACACACACACACACACACACACACACACACCGAATGTAGCGGCTCAGCTGATCTGCATATGTCTCTGGATATCCTCTGCAGTTTTTGCTTGTAAATGTTTTTGTATCTCTGCAAATATAAGTTGTAATATATATTATATATATATATATATATATATATATATAATATATATATATATTATAATTGATTATTAGACTGAAAGGGCAATTAAAGGTTTTTATTAAGCATGATTTTGATACTCTCATAATAATGGATATTATACATTTCTATAATGTTTTGTCTATAATAAACCCTATCTCTTTTTAATCTAAACGTTGGCAATTCAAAGGGAACATGTTAAACTGTGAACATATAACTGTACAGGTCTATCTGCAATTTTTGCATTTATTTTAAAACAGAATATTCATACCACTTAATAAACTTATTGATAATATTTGCAGAATGGATTGCTGTGTCTTGTGTATGTGCGTGTTGTGAGTAGATTAGTAGATCCACAGATTAATTCACAACTATTTTGATCATTTATTTAATCAAATGTATTATAAGTTAAATATCTTTGGATTTTGCACCGAAGGTCTGACTTCACCTTTGGCCTTGGATGTATCATAACAGATAATAAAAGCTAATGATATAATATAATATAAATATTATAACAGTAATTGATTCATGGTCTTAACTGGTTTTTAAAAACTAATGCACACTGGCAGTGTACTGTTAACAACTGAATAGAGGCTACTAGTAAATGTCTTTTTAAAATTGTGATATGATTTGATTTTTATTGTTTTGTGACTTTTTAAAGACTTAACATTAATTAATTAGTCAAAAGATATTGTGAGACTTATCAGAAACAGAAACAGGTTTATTGCCAAGCAGGTTTCACTTGGAATTGGCCTTGGTGTTGTGGTGCATAATGTTCAAAATAAACAAAGCATGGGAAGTGAAAACAAGTACTGAAAAAGAGTTATAAATATAAAACAAATTTACAATTAAAATATGTTAAAAAAAAATATATGGTGGTATATGCAAAATATTGATCAAAGAATATGCAAATATTCACAAGAAAATGATAAAGGTTTAGAGTGTGTGCTTTGTGACTGTGAATATACAGCATTATAAGTCTCTTTTTTTGTATCATAACGGAATTTGGCTCATTTCATCAGTATCCCATCGGAGTGTCTGAAGAAAAAAAAGTGGGCTCGTCCGGGATTTGAACCCGGGACCTCTCGCACCCTAAGCGAGAATCATACCCCTAGACCAACGAGCCACGGTGACTATGAGGCAAAATATAACGTACTAGAAGTGTACCATACTACTTTGTGTTTTTCAAAGTTTGTTTCTATATTTATACACATTAAGGGCTGTTGTTAAGCTATTCGACTCGAAATACAACGACGCAAGAATAAATTAACCGTATTTCCTACTCAAACATGAGTATCCAGGCGAAGCAAGATGATTCACTGCTGCCCACTTGCGTCTTCGCTTAAAACCTCATCACTGGTCTGACACACTTGAACTTATCTTATCATGTTGATTAGCTACGTGATTATTTAGCCAAAAATATTCATGTACACGAACCTAAATAGGGTAATAGTCGCATTTTTATTAATATTAGTATTAATTAATTGTAGGAGCAATGCAAGTTAAAGGAGGTTGAATTTCAATTGTGACATCAAACAAATTGTCAGACAGGGAATATAGGTATATGTATGTATGTCATTATAAGACAATAAAGACTGTAAATCCTGTGTAACTTTGTGAAACCTTTATCATGACGGTAAAAAAAAAAAAAAGCACAATAACAACAAGTGGTTGTTTCTGTGGGCAACTAGTGAGTTGAATTGTGAGTAGTTCAGTAGGTGAAATGTAACTAAGTACATTTACTGAAGTACAAATTTGAGGTAGGCCTACTCGTACTTTACTTGAGTATTTCCATTTAATGCAACTTTATATTTCTACCCCTCAACATCTCAGAGCGAAATATTGTACTTTTTACTCCACCACATTAGGCTGTGCAGTGAAAACCATCTCCACATTTGGTGATTTTGAATTTGAAGCATTACGTTTTCTTTATGGTTGAGAAAATAATCCTACTTCTTAAGCTAAATACACTGTTTAAAACCCCTTGGATATATACATATATATATATATGTATATATATATACATATATATATATTTTTTTTTTTCTAATTTTTTATATCTTATTTTTTACATACCCTCATTTCTAAATTTATGCTACTTTCAGGTCTTGAGTGGGAGCACCGGTACTGTATAATTGCCCACCAGGAATCAATAAAGTATTTCTGATTCTGATGAGTACTTTTACTTTTGATGCTTAAGTACATTTTGCTGATAATACTTTCATAGTAAGGTTTTGAATGCAGGATTTTTTCTTGTAGTGGAGTACTTTCACGGTGTGGTGTTAGTACTTTTACGTAAGTAGGCTACGTAAGGATCTGACATCTTCCGCCGCTTGTTGTCAGTTGTTCCTGAGGCGGGGAGTCATCTTGTCTGTTGTTGCTCTTCGGCGGAGTCACCCACCGGCCTGCCGACGTGGCGGGGCGGAAGAGGAGCTGCTGGCTGGCACCAAACGGGTGAGCTGCACTGTCACTTTCACAAAAACAAAACTGTCTTTGAGCTTTATAACTTTACCTTTTGCCCGCTACAACGGAAAGACACAAATTCTGCAACTTCTACAGTTTCTTTAAAGGGCTGCAGTGTTGAAAATGTGTTGTTGCTCGATTAGAGGATCATATACCGGCGAATAATAGCCTAATTGTCATATTCACTTTCAATTACAACAGTGGTCTTTGTTGAGAGTCTGCTTGACATCGCTCTGTATGTTGTCAGTGTGTAATAATGCGTTCAAACTGTGTCAAAAGAAGCAGAAGAAGATTTGACATTTACGTGGAGAAGACTCATATTGATGTTTTGTAATGATTGTTGTGAGTTAACCATTTTGAGTGATTAGATAAAGGCTGCAATTTGATCTCTGCATGCTGTCTTGACAGTTTATGGGTTAAGCACTTCATTTAAATTGTCATTACTCCAGATCAGAAGAAAATATTGTCACTTAAATACTAAATACTTGTGCTTTGTTTTGCAGGCTCTAGTCTTTTTTTTCTGGACAAATGTATATTTGTATTGTAAAATGGCTTTATATACCATATTGTGCATGCAGTTTGTCAGAGATAACGTTGTGCTAAATGACATTTTGCTGCCAGGAAACAGTCTTTAACAAAGTTAACAGTGACTGAAAATATATGGATGACAGTAATCAGGTGGATGCTTGTACAGCAACTGACCACTAGATGGTGATGTTGAACCGATCACAGTGATTGATTTGGCTCAGTTTTCACTAATTGTATACTCCTAATTTTGGTCTCAACAGTTAACATAGCATGCAAAAATATGTGTAAAGTCATTATTTAATTATTTCCTCAGAGATTATACAAATAGCAACGATGGCAAGAAATGTATAGCAGTTTATACAGAAATGATGCAAGACTTCCTTTAGAAGACTTTCAATTTATTCACTGAGTGTGCTGTATTACTGTAAATATAAATAATGTACTGTAGAGTCAGAAAGTCTGTGATTCATAGAAGGCAAAATAATGCTGAATAATGATCAGTGTACTTTTTCTGTTTTTATTCAAGACATCAAATATTATATATTTCACTCTCTTGTGAGTTTAATCATTGGAAACACATTAAGCTCTCTGTAATGCTGGAGTGCATGAAATATTAAAACCATGTTTTACACAGAAACCAAGTAAATACAACATTTTAAAAGTAAAGAGAAGGAAAGAAATGCATGGCAGTGGTGGTCCCCTGGCTGTTAAAATAAGGAGAAATGTTTGCAAACACACTGAATTGATTTAGTGATCTGTGTTTCTTGAGCTTTGTGTCTGAGCGGCATTTTGTGTTTAAAAGTTAAGAATTTTAGCTTGTCACTTTGGCTCTTTGTATCAAAAGCTTTGCATATGGAAAAAAATGTGGAAAAACAGAAAATCTTTGGATACTCCAACAAAACAAGACACTTGAACACATCACCTCAGGCTGGGGAAATGATGACAGGCACTTTATGGGTATATTAATCAAAACAAATGAGGTCTAAAGAAGCACAGATCATCACTTTCTCAACTAAAACCACTAAAATCAAAGATCCGCTCACTTCCAGATCACAATGTCCCAGGCTGCCCCCTCTGATGCAGACCCCTCTGCTGACATCACCCCTCCACCCACCCACCCCTCTCACACTGACCCTGGCTCCTGTCAGGATGTCCCAGCAGCCTTTGCACCGCCCTCAGCCGCTCCGCAGCCTCCTTTGATCCCAGAGAGTTTCGTCCACCCACAGTCCACCGAGGAGACGACCACAGAGGACCCCACCACCACCACCACCACCACCAAGGCTTCAGAGGGTTCGACTGACCAACAGGAGCCCATTGTTGAGGGTCAGGTGATCGAATGTGACCAACCGGTGAGCCTGGAGCCAGACGCAGAGGCTACAGAGGAGGATGTGGAGGTTTGTAGTTTCTTTAGTTGCAGTTGCGTTGTGATGAACATATAAACATTTTCGACAAGGAACACCTGTCACCTCTGGCTTCGAAGTGTGATAATCATTTGTCCCTATTTTCTGACATTGTATAAAAGGATTAGGGTCAATAACGAAAATAATTGAGGCATTGGAGGCTAGTAGCTTTGTCTGGGTCAGCAGATACTGCTATAGCTGTCGTAGTTTGAAAATAATGCAGACAAAAGTAATGTTTCTAACCATTACTGTGTGTGTCACTTCAGGAGAAAGAAAAAGGTTGGGGAGGTTGGAGTTCATGGGGAAAATCTCTTCTGAGCAGTGCCACCTCCACAGTGGGTACGTTGTTATTTCCTGTCACCATTTCGTATTTCCTCATCCATCCATGTTTTTTCTTGTCCTTACCACTCTACACACTGCATGTTTCTGTGTGCAGGTCAGAGCCTGACCACAGTTAAGACGAAGGCAGGGGAGGCTCTGCGTCTCCACAAGACCTCAGTAGGAGAGGAGGCACGAGAAGAGGAGGAGGAGGAGGAGGAGGAGGGAGCAGAGGAGAAGAGGGAGGGAGGAGGTGAAAGTGGAGAGACTGACCTGTCCAGCTCCGGGGAGTCTTCTGCAAGTGCTGCAGCTCCTGGCAGGGGCGTCTTCTCCACGATCACACACGCTGTGCAGAACACAGTGAGTGAACACACACACACACACACACACACACACACACACACAGAAAAACTGTCCACCTCACCAAGTTACAAAATCATGTGACAAAAACCTGCCAGTGAGGCACGATCCACAGTTGTGTTACGTACCACTGTGTATGTTTTACTGATTCATTTACTGTTACTGGCTTACTAACATGTATGCTGCCTCTTTTCTTGGCCTTCTTCTGCCGCTTACAAACACGCTTACAATAAAGGTTGAAGATAGTGTTTGAAAACAGCAAAAAGTCCTAGAAAAATGTCCAGGTGAGTCTGGACCTCCATAGTTTGCATGGGGAGTAGATAAAAGATGCCCGTCTTGGCCACAGATCTGATAAAACAGTTGATGTAACAATGTCAGTTAAACTGCAACTAGCGGTTGCTACTAGCAACAGAATGTTCAACGAAACCAACCGCTGTTGGCAGAATGATAAGTTACTATGGTAACTAAAAATTATGAGGCTGCAAGTCAAAATTCTAAAATAGTTTCTCAAAACTTGAAAAGTATTTTTACTGAGAAAGCCAAAATCTTGACTTACAATCGCAATTGTGACTTACAGTTACATCATTTTGTCTTGGTGTGTAATCATTTTGACTTTGACTTCTATGTTATTATTTTTCATTTGCTGTCTTTCATTTTTAAAAGAATGGACCTCCATAATTTGCATGGGGGGTACATAAAAGATGCTCGCCAATATTGCTATTTCTGCTATGGAACTGGGACAGCAGGGGTTGCTACTAGCAACAGCATATTTAACTGAAACTTACTGGTAAAGGCAGAATAGTTACTTTGGTCATTAAGATGATCAGATAGTAAGTCTAACATTTTGAGATTGCATCTCATAAATCTAAATTATGACATGTAGAATTTCTTGCCAAGTTTTTTTGTCATGACATAATTTTGCCTCAGTATCTAATAATTTTAACTTAGTAAGTTCGTATCATGTTCATTTACTTTGATTTAAAAAAAAAAAAAGTCTTTCATCATTCAACTTTCATCAAATTTTTTCATCAACATCTTTAAATGTTCCTTGGTCGTTCTGGTAATTTGCCCTTTTCTGTCTGTCTGTCTGTCTGTCTGTCTCTCTCTCTCTCTCTCTCTCTCTCTCTCTCTCTCTCTCTCTCTCTCTCTCTCTCTCTCCAAGGGTAAGTCAGTGATCAGTGGAGGTTTGGATGCCTTGGAGTTTATTGGAAAGAAGACCATGACTGTTCTCGCTGAGAGTGACCCAGGCTTCAAAAAGACCAAGACCCTGATGCAGAAGACAGTATCACTGAGTCAGGCACGCAAACACACACACACACACACACACACACACACACACACACACACACACACACATACATGCAGACACTCACAGAAAACCAATGTGTCTCCTTCTCTCAGATAAATAATGTAAAACCTGTGCATTGTGTGTCTGCGTGGAAGGAATAATTTGGTGATTTTCAGAGGAAATCCACATTCTGTCATTTCTCTAAAATGACAGCTCTGCAGTGTTACATCAAGGTTTTACTGTGCTTTTTACAGATGTTGAAGGAAGCCAAAGAGAAAGAGCGGGCACGCCTGGGCAACCAGCCAATCAGTGCGCCCACAGCTCATTACGGTATTCTGTTTGACGACTACCAGGGCCTGTCACACCTCGAGGCCCTGGAGATCCTGTCCAACGAGAGCGAGGCCAAGGTGAGGAACAAGTGTGAGGAGTACTTTTCAGAAACACAGTGTTTTTTAGAACGGTGTTCATAAAGTCATATATATCTGCTCGTAGGTCCAAGCCTTCCTCTCCTCCCTGGAAGAAGAGGAGCAGGAGGAGGTGAAGAGGGAGCTGATTTTCATTAAGGACATCTTCATCAAGCGAGAGGGAGAGGAGGGAGGAGAGGAAGAGGAGAAAGAAGAAGGAGGCCAGACGAAGGATAACGGTGATCTAAGTTCCCAATTACACTGTTCTACCCCCCTATGTGAGTGACCCAAACCCACCGCCAGACCTGCTGGAGGTAGAAGTGGTCCCTGAGCACTGACCCAGGATCAGTGAGCCGTATTCCAGTTTGAACTCTGGTGGAGGTGACATTAGATCAGTTCAAGATCAGATCTCATTCACTTTGGTTGAATTTTGCACTCAGTCTTTTAATTCAGTGTGTAATTTTAATGTGTCATTTTGCATTTATTAACCATTTAACGCTAAACTGCATATACATAATATTATTGTTAGGGACCAGAAGAGGTTTTGAATATATTCTCTGGCTGCCAGCCCATTATCAAATGTAACTTGCAACAAAATAGCACCATCCATCACAGTGAAGACTCATTATTACTTTTTATTTGTTTTCTGTCCAAGTAATGTTACAATCACATGCTACTTCAGCTGTGATCGGAGTGAGCTGTAAGTTGCATTATGGGTGTAGGATCCAGCATTTTTGGAGCTTGACCCCTACTAGAGACTAAATCGATTTTTACCATTCTTCTTTTTAATGTGTCTCTCAGAAGTCCCCCAAATGTAAAGTAGTGCAGTACTAAATTAATGCTTCCAAAATTCACATCATCCTCTTTGCACCTTGTGATCGTGATACACATCTGTATTACTGTCACAACTACTGATACAGGATGATACTGTAACGTCTCACAGGAAGAAGATGACTAGGTGCTGCCTGGCTTCGCTGACAATTCATTAAGATGAACAGTTCACAGGTTTCTGGAGGTTGTAGCAAACACCAAGACACAAGGAAACAGTTAGTCGTGCTGTTAGCTTCTGCAATACCCTCGCCCCAACATGTCAAAGTGATAGATTTATAGCAAACATGATGAAATGGTAAATATTCTAGCCACTCTCTGTTTGAATACAGAGCTGCTAAATTAATTATTACTGCCACTGAATGAGTGAGCCTGTGAAAATAAAATATAAATTCTTCCCCCTTTTCTGACCTTTCTCTCCCTCCTAATAATATTTGTCCTTTAGCTTAAGCGAATCACCGTCATGGGTAACTGACATGACTGGCAACATGATCACTGATACTGGAAATTGCAGTAACTGCGCCGCAACAGTCCTGTTTATCCCCGACGTCTCCATCTGAACTAACAATTCTTTTTTAGTCTCAAACATGTCACTGTCAGTCTGTGACATTATGTGGTGATTTGTATTGATCCCTGTGAGTGAAATCTCTTGTCGACTGTCCTCATCCACACGGAGGTCAAAGGTCAGGGTCAGGAACAGAGCGGCTAGCCAGCAGGGATTCGGTTTCTGAGAGAGCGTCAACACAGAGGTTTAAAATGCTCAAAGCACAGACAGTCTCTCTTAACATTTTCCTCATTATCTGATTCAGTGTCTCAAAAGATACACACATTATTTTTCCTATTTGCAAAAGCCTGTAAAACCTTGGAACCTCATGGGAACCAGTGTTTGAGGCATTTTGTTCCGTTGTCTCTGCTTACGAAGTAGAAAATGTTCTACCAAAGTGAAATTCAGTGTCGAGGGGATGCCATGTGATGCCAAGTTTTTGTTTTTTATCACATCTCACCAGCCACTTGTCGCTTTACATTTTTATGTAAACGTATGCTGTGCGACAGGTGCCCTCAGGCGATGTCACAGCAATGCAGAGTTCAAAGCAGGCTGGAGTCCCTTTACCTCCAGGTTTTCAACACGGCGCCTGATCCAGGTGTTGGTGTTCAGGGGCCTCTGACACATTCCCATCATGTCACAGATACAAAACAAAACCAACAGAAACAATCTATCAGATCAAGACATTAAATCTGCATGCGTGCTGTGCACTTTAAGCTGTGATTGTAATTTATATCCAGGAGTTTGAATTAATTCAGCACGAAAACAAGACTCAGAAGTGCACCAAATCTCTGTTGTGCTGTTAGCTGACGGCTAACAAGAACATTATCCTTATGATCTCAGCATGGGGGGGAAAATCATTGCACGTGGTACTAATCTGCTCTCAGTTTACAGTTTATGCATCTGATGTTTTAACATATGCTGTGAAAACTGATGTATACTTCCATGACCTGTGTGTGTGTGTGTGTGTGTGTGTGTGTGTGTGTGTGTGTGTGTGTGTGTGTGTGTGTGTGTGTGTGTGTGTATTTCTGGCAGCGGCTGACGGCGAGGAGTTTGTGAGCATCCTCACTGAGCTGCTGTTTGAGCTTCATGTCGCTGCCACGCCAGACAAACTCAACAAGGTGAGTCGCACATGCGCACACACACACACACACACACACACACACACACACACACACACACACACACACACATACATACATATATATGCACACAATGATTATAAAGACATTTTTAATTTCCTAATCCTAGCCCACCCCTACGCAGCAGCCTCATCAGAAGATTTTTTTAAGTCTATCTTACTACATTATGTACATTTAAAGATATATTGGTCACTGTGATCAAGTCCCTTCATAGTGTCCAACATCATAGTCCTCGTTCAGTTCAGTCTTCAGATTAAGCTAAAATGAGGCTTCATTAGTTTGGGTTACACAAATTAAGTGTAAACAAACAAAAATTATGTTTACATTAAGTGTTTCTCATCCTCTAGGCCTGACAAATATGTTGAGAGCATTTCCTTCCTCATAAAGCATTTGCAAAGCTGATTTTTTAAAATGATTATAAATAGAGATTGCTAGCAGTCTTCTTCTCTACCGCCTTTGTTGGCACTTTTTTTTCGCAATTTTTTTTGTATGAATTTATTTACACATATATCGACCCACATACACACTTCACATGAAGCAAACCAAACACACGATCTTAACAATGACCACCACCAACAAAAAAGCACGTATTTACCAAAACAGACGAGGACATTGTGTTGATACTTTCTTGGTTTACTTACTAACAAGTCTTCATATTCAGTTCATCTTTATTGAGAACACCCAGCACAAAGACTCTGTCCTCAATATTTCTTGTGGATTCTGGCGTTATTGTCTCGTTAAAGGGAAGGATTTTAGATTTTAGATTTTAGATTTTAGATTCTAATACTGCTCCCCATCTGGCTCTCAAATTGAGTGAGTTTGTTTTTTTCTATAGCTATTGTCCTTTCCATATTTAAATAATAATACATTACATTACGTGGCACGTTACTGCCACCAACCGTTGATCAGCAGAACAACGTGAATTGTGGGAAATGTAGAAAATCAGTGAGTAGAAGAAGTAAAGTAGAAGTTAAGTAGAAGCAGATGTGGAAGAAGTACAAGTCCACTGACACAATGCAGTTATGCCCCCAATAAAGTGAATTACAACCTTTCATTAAAAAGTAACTCCTGAAATACATTGATCATCAGACAAACGTAGTAACAAACACTTAAAGCCTCTCAGAGCACATCATTTCCCTTTAACCCTCAAAATAAACTTAACTCTAACTTTAAGTTGAAACCCTTCACAAAAGTGAGTACCTGCAAAATGTCCTCAGTTTTCTCCCCGAGTAGATATTTGGTCCACACACACACACACACACACACACACATACACACACATACATAGTTTTTTACATCCACTCTCTCCCGCTGCAGTCTTAGAAGTAATATAGAAGTTACCACCTTTGAAGTCCTTCTGCATATTCTAATTCACATATATAGAACCCACATTAGCATATAATCGTGTATACGCATCCGATTAGCATACATCAGGATGGCGACCTCTCACCATGCAGAGCTGATGGGTGGTAATTATGCATCTCCAGGCTCGGATGAGGGCCCATGATTGGGTGAGCGAGGTGGAACAGCCTGTCACTACGGAGACGGTTGGCAGGGAAACGCAGGACCTGCTGGAAAGAGAGGCCTCACCTGGAGAGAACCAAAAGGAGGAGGAGATCAAGGATGGAGAGGAGCAGGGGGAGAAGAAGAGCGGGGGGGAGGAGGTGAAGGGAGGAGAGGAGGAAAAGAAGGAGAAAGAGAAAGACCCTCGATCTGTAGAGGTGAGGTCAACTCAAAAACATCATGTGACTCAAAGTCTTTTTCTTTATTTTTTTAATTCAGCCTCCCTCTCCTCCAGCTGTCACAGGCTGGTTTGATTTGATACAGTTATTCTGTGTGTGTGTGTGTGTGTGTGTGTGTGTGTGTGTGTGTGTGTGTTCACCCCTCCCTCTCCAGGCTGTCTACCTGTCATCAGTCGGCAGTCTGGCTGAAGTGACTGCTCGCAGTATCGAGCAGCTCCACAAGGTGGCAGAGCTCATCCTCCACGGCCAGGAGCTGGAGAAACCAGCCAGAGACCAGGCACACATCCTCACCAGGTGTGTGTGTGTGTGTGTGTGTGTGTGTGTGTGTGTGTGTGTGTGTGTGTGTGTGTGTGTGTGCGTGTGCGTGTGAGAGAGAGAGAGGAGTGAGATTTGCTAAAACCTACATCTTTATTCCAGGTTGACATGTGCCATGTGTAAGGAGGTGGAGTGTTTGGCCAGGAAGTTCTCTGATACTCTGCTTCTTGTTGGGGTAGGTGAGAGGGATTGTGTGTGTGTGTTTGTGTTTATATGTGTGAATAGTGGGAGGGTTAAAGGATAAGGCTGGTGTTATTCTATTTTTTCTTATTGTCAACAAATCCCATACAAAAAAGTACAAAACCAACCATGTGTTAATCCGTCTCTCAGTACTTTCTGACTTCCCCGCCCGGTCTCAGCCTCCAAACCCATTGGGTCCTACTGAAGATACAAAATGGCTCACAAATAAAAGGTTGCATTTAAAAAAAAAAAGGGCTCTGTAATAAAACAGCTGGGCACTGTAGTTTTTAAACGTCACTCAATCAGGACTAAATAGAGCATTTGTTTGGGACTATTTTCAGCTGCAGATTAATACACATTTCATGCTCTACTGACTGTGTATGTGGGATTGACTCAAAATAAACGATTAATTAAATAATAACATTTTGAAGTTGCCGCATCCTTTAGAGGCCGGCCATCTATTTACACAGCGTAGATACAGCCTCCATGTGAAGTACGTATATATAAGCTGTATTTTTACCCTCTCTGTATCACACCCCTATGAAGGTTGTGAGACACATTGGTTAAATAAAAATAGTGTCTTCCAGTGAGTCGAGTGTTGACAAGTTGTTTTTCACATTTCATCCTTTGTTACTGGAGTACCTTGTTGGCTGGCTGGTGAAGTAGCGACAGCATACTCTTCCATGGTAATGAAAGGAAATGTCACACAGTGAAATGGTGCGGCTCATTTATGTGTTTTGAATAGTTTTCGGAACATAATGGAGGTCTATGGCACAGAGTAATACGCTGCCGGGTTTTTTTTCTCCTGGAATTTGTCGACAATGAAGAAAATCTCAAATATCACCAGCCTTATTCTTAATATTTTGTCTTATGATTGATCTTACATCTTTGCTCACTGCCACTTCCTGTTTCTCACTTTCTCTCTCTCAGGGCCGGAGGAAAGCAGAGGAGTTGAATCCACTGGTAGATAGTGTGCTGCTAGAGGTGAGAAGCACAGATTTTAACGGTGAATGACATTAACGGCGTGGCAGTCTCAGCCCGACGATGACTAGAAATGCGTTAATAATGATTGCCACTGATGCAATAATTGATCGTGTTTAATTTGTTAATGGGGAACGAGGTGAGATGTGCACAAGATGTTTAAAGAGAGATAGAGAAAAAGATTCAAAATAGATTTTGAACACTGGGAATACACTTAAAATACACTTTATTCCAAGTGCATTTAACATTAAAACTGCCACAATATTTTATTTTAGATATTAAGTTTTATGTTTTGTTTTTAGTATTTTCTTATACTTTATACTTTTTGTTTAATACTTGCTTGGGGGCCATTGACCAGACCCGCCACTATACTTCATGCATGGACATTGACCATCCATTGACCGCGTGCACTGAGTCCAGATGACAGGGATAAAAGTAGCAGCCGAGTTTTTCTTGTTGTTCTGAAGACTGTTGGTCTCCTGTCTGCAGGGCTCCAACAGTACCAACTACATCCAGAATGCATTTCAGCTGCTGCTGCCTGTCCTGCAGATCTCCCACATCCAGAGCCAGCACTGTCGGTCCACCACAGACCCAGCAGCACAGACACAGCACTAACACACACACACACACACACACACACACACACACACACACACGCTACCTGCTCACCTGCTTGTCTTAATGTATCTATTGTTGTACAGTAAAGTATAGAGAATAGATTATTCCACATTAAGTGCTTAAATCTACATTAAGTGCCATAGCAACAGGCAGAATATGTTTTATATATACATAATATAATCTTGAAGATAACAATTTAACAAACATGTACATGTGGAAATGACCCATGTGCAGGTTGTATGTGTGCGTCTCCTCCACGTCATATCTCTGAATGTTATTTTGACTCAGTTTAGCAGTTGATATTTTGCTTTGAGGAACCAAATGGTGTTCAGAGCTGATTCAAGCTCAGCTGTGACTCATTCTATCTGACAAACAAAGATGTTTCTCTGTCGTCTCCAAAAGCTGAACCAAAAATAGAAAATAACTGAATGTTTTGAAGGGACTCTACATTCATGTATATTAAGCTTTCTTTGCACTCCTTATGGTCCATTGTTATTTCAAAGGGTACCAACTAACACTAGTGAAGTGTCTGTTTTGCTGAAAAGTTTTAATCTGGTTTGAAACAAAATGCCAGTATTAGTGATTATATATAACACTTTGTGCTTGTTTTGTTTTTTTATGTTAAATTATGTGAAGCGACACTACCTTATATTTCACTCTTATTCAGTTTGATTCAAAAGGAAAATCTGATCTTCATATTTTAAATTATAATATTTAGTTCTTCTCCCTTCTTGTTTTGAAGATGTAATGTAGGTGAATTAATCTCTAATTATCTTTTATTGTCCTGCTACACTTTGTTATAGTTAAGTATAGTTAGACATTTTCAGAAACTTTCTAAATTGCTTTCATGCAGAGAGTTGGATGAGAAGATTGATACCACTCTTTTAACTGTGTGATAAATATGAAGTTGCAGCGAGCAGCTGCTTAGCTTAGCTTAGCACAAAGACTAAAAACAGGGGGAAACAGTTAGCCTGGCTCTGCTAGTTGCCCCGCGGTTGTCTGCCTCCACCAACCAGTCAAGTTGCAGTTTACATTTATGTTTGTTCAGACTCATATAATATATATGTAGTGAATACTTGGGAGGAATTGAATAAAAAGGTATAAAATGTACTTTTTGGCTAAATGGAAGTTACCCCTATATTGATGATACACATTCCAGTGAATATACATTGTTGAACTGACTAATGAAGGATTATCATAGATGTATTGGCTAAGCAGGTACACATGGTTCTGGATTATAGCCACACAAAATGTGGTTCTTTTGTTTTGTCCTGGCATTTTAAGATGCAAAGCCTCTCTATGAGCTGGAGGTGAAACTCACTCACAGGATCACAATTAGCTCGCCACGCTCCAAAAACTTGTCTGCAGTCACGTGATTCTGATGACGCTCAAAATTCAGAATGAGGCTGGAAGTGAAAGGCAGAATGGACGAGTTGGAGGAAAGCCTGTACTGTGCTAGTTATTGTTTAACCATTGTGTCGTCCCAGTCAACATGTGTGAAATCTGGAATTGCCCAATTCATTCTTAGATTATGAAAAAACCCCAAATATTTTGAGGTCACAATGACCTTTAAGTCAAAACTGCCACCTATTCAGTGTCCGACCAAGTGTGAAATATAGTCGTCAATTCTTGAGTTATGGCCAAAAAAACTTGTTTTGTGGGGTTACAGTGACCTTGACCTTTGAGTTCAGTTCATCCATGAGTCCAAGTGGACGTTTGTAAGAATCCCCCCTGGGTTCAGCTGAGAAAAAGAAAAAAAGAGCCATGGGGAACTTGCTGCTTATTGTATGCATCCAGCAGCTAACCTACGGAGCAACATCATTCATTTGGAGTCGTGTTTCTGGCCACCTGGCAAATGTAAGTCCAACATTCACTCTCTTTGAGCTCTGTTTTTGCTCTCTACCAACTCCCGAGGGGAACTTTAGCTGCTAAATGCTCCACTGTGTTCACCAGCTGGTCGCTGTGTCTGTCTGCAGTTTGATGCTGAGCAGGTTGCAGACAGTGCTTTCACAAGCAAGATTGATCAGTGAGCTTTAGAGGTGCTGTTAGGTGGATTTTGTTACCTGTGCATGGAGCCTAAGCTTTTATGTCTGAGCATAAGAGTGCTATCAATATTCTCATCTAACTCTAGGCAAGAAAGAAAATGACAGTGTTTCCTAAAATGTTGAACTATTTCTTTAAAAATCAAATGACGTCCTCTGTCTGATTCTAATCTGAACACCTTGAAGAAGTCATTAGCTGAAACATGTAGGTGTTTTTAATTCAGTCTTGCCCTCCGGAATAAAAGCTTTTATTGCTGTTTTTCCAGGTCTATATTTATACACTTCTTGCGCTTCACCCCCCCCCCCCCCCCTCTCTCTCTCTTCTTCGACCACCTGTGAAGTTCCAGCAGCAGTGCCAAGGTGCTCACAGTGCATGTTTTTTAATATCCAGGGTTAGATTGGCTCTTAGCTTCCAGCCCACAGTCATATAGACCTGTGGAAGAGATAAAGTACTCTCTTTCCCATCTTTACTTCGGCTTCTTCCCTTTTAGAGATGCATCATTGATGCAGGCAAGAAAGATATTAAGCAAAGAATATGTTAGTCAGCGCTGTTGTAATGCTTTGTCTCCTTTCAGCTATAGCCAGACGGGGCGAGGCCGTTCATCAGCCGTGCTTCTGCCGTAGAATACAAAATCATTTGTAATGCAACTTGAAAAATGTTTGGGGGCCAAGTCATTTATTTAGGTTTGGACAGTTTACTAATATATTAAGATTTCCTTCTGATAAAGTGCCCTGTGACTGTTTGAGGATGAGATGTTGAAAATAAAACATTCAAAAAGTTCTTCTCCTGTCTCAGATGTTTTTATTTTTTGTTTTTCTCCAGTGCACATTAAGTCCATTTCTGTGCTCCTCTGGCTGCTCCTCTGTCACCAGGCCTGCTCCTCTGTGACGGAGGAGGTGGAGGGATGGCCACGATGATGCAGATTTGCTAAATATAGACAAGATACAGACTGGAGTTAGATGACAGCGGAAAGCATCAGGGTGGGGTGATCTTAACTCTCAGATGTACATCTGATTGCCTGTTACAGTAAATCCATTCAAGCTTTAACTGTGCTGATTATCTTATAAACACAGAAATAAGTATAATTTACAGTAAAACAAGGACCAGATACAGTATCATCTAAAAGTGAGGATGGAAGTACTGTATGGGAAGTATCAATGGTGGAAAGTAACAAAGTACATTTACTCAAGTACTGTTCTTAAGTACAGTTTTGAGTACTTGTACTTTACTTGAGTAATTGCCTTTCCTGCTACTTTATACTTACCCACTATGATTCTCAGTGTTTCCCCTATATGTATGCAGCGTTTACGACAGGAGTCCCTCACGAGACATTAACGTCACATATAAGGAAACGTCGTAACTGTTATTTTAACATTGACAGTAAATGAACACTGTTTGATGATATAACAGTGTGACGATGCAGGTTAATTCTGATAAATAGGACAGTTAATGAATAATTGAATGACAGCTAGCCAATAGCTTGGAAACCAGTATCTTGTTTGTCAAATGACACGTCAAATCAAAGAATGGCTGAAAGAAGAAAGAGAGACGATGCTCAGTATACTGTATGTATGTGCACATGCACGTAGAAACCTCCCTGCATGTACATGAAAACATTATGCTTCCCCTTCGCTGCTACAACTCCACCCTAGGGGAAACACTGAATTCAGAGACAAATATTGTACTTTTCACTCTTTCGCTACATTTATTTGATCATTTCAGTTACCTGTTACTATGCAGATTCAGATTATTGATACTAAATATGATCAACAAATAGATTATGATTTAATATCATAGATTGAGATTAAACTATATTGATTCACAAGCAACCCAGTCGATGAAGTATATTAAGTGGTTAAAGTTAGCTCCACCTTTACCAGCTTCTACATTAAGGTGATGAACATATAAATGCATCAATTATATAATACACATTATTCTGAAATGGGTCATTCTGCACAATGAGTACTTTTACTTTTGGTATAACTGATATCAATACTTTTGTACTTTTACTTACAGTTTTTAATAAATGATTTTTACTTGTCCTTCTTCACAGTGGTATTATCACTTCTACTTACTGATCTAATAGTGGGTTTACCTGTAAAGCAGTGGTCAACATTTCCGTCCAGCAGAGTTGCTATATGATCTGAAAAATGTTGAAGACTATTAACTCACAAAGTCACAGAAAGGATTGTATGTGACTTTACTAATTTCTCTGACTTTGTTAGTGTGTGTGTGTGTGTGTGTGTGTGTGTGTGTGTGTGTGTGTGATTCTCTACCTTGAGTGTCAACTTCTTGAATGGTTGACAGTCCTGTCCATTAGGAAAAAAAAGTTATCAAAGGACTGAAAAAAACAGATTGATCAAATTACTTTCATCCAAACCGCGTGTACGCAGTTAGGAACTGACCTGTCCAAGGCCGGGACACATATGAGTGAAGGATCATTCCTATTGGACAAGAAGAGGTCATCAGAATCTCATAACACTCAATGTACAACATTTAAAAATCATATCAAAAACAAGGATGTTAGACCCTTTTTGTGGCATTTATGGAGCATTATTGTGTAATTGGCTAATGTCAAGTTACCTTTGGGAATGATGATTTCTGTGTGCTTCTCACCATCTAGTTGAAAGATAATTAAAAACACACATCAGACATATTTATTGTTACTCATTTTATAAAGAGGTGTTCTGCCCACTCCTGAAAAATAATATCTGTCTGGTTTGGAGAAAACATATCGTAATTCTGAGAAATGACAGACTCATAGATGTGGTTTTTAAAGAGGGCTCTGATGACACAACCATTCAATCCAGTTTATTTATGTAATTATCTTTTGGGGTCTCAGCAATATGATGAAAACTTGGCAGATTTTTAGATCAGAGCTCTGATTCAGTGACACATGGTGAAAACGGCATTTTGTGGGTATCTAGCTTCCATATAGACGTATATGACGTATATTTCCGAGTGAAACAGGACAGGCAGGCGGGATGTAATGTCTGGAGGAATTTAATTTGAACATTGAACAGTGGGTGTGTCATGCCATGCTGTTGCTTGCTAGCTAACTAAGGAATCTTAGCTCTGTGTGGCTAAAAGTTGGAAGATTAAATGATGTCATGATATTATTGGTTGAAATTGGTTGGTTCAAGTTTATGTAAGCAAGAAACATATTTTTTGTATTTTGTTTTTGGCATATATTGTTAAATAGGTTCTCAGTATGACCGGGGATGTGATCTAAAATGGTTAAAAAGGCATTTTTCATGTTCATCTTGGCTTTAAGCTAAAGCCACCAGGATTGTGCTGTAGATTTCCTGTGTTTAAAAACAAAGAGAAGGAACCTTTTGGCATAGGGATGTTGGATGTTATTGGCCAGCTATGGATTGAGCAATGCCATCAAACCTTGTGTATTTTAACTCTTTTCTTACATCACAATAGCGTGTACTTTTAGATTGTTTTCATGTGTGTGAATGAATTGGATTGTTTTTATGTATTTGTGTTTCAAAACTTGCTTAATTCAAAGTGTTTTGAATTGAATGTTACAACATGTCACGTTAACTGTGAGATGAACTCTTGACCACAGGCATTGAGAGAGAGAGGGAGAGAAGTGTGTATGTGGGTTTATAAGGTGTCTGCACACACTGTTAAAAAGGGAAATAAGGGAAAATGTGAAATAGAGCAGAAAGTTGTACTTAAAAAATGAAAATTCAGAACACACAAAAATTCAGAGGACACAAATTAAGATTTACCGTTCAACTGCTGGCCAGTGAAGTCGTAACCAGCAGCGTGCACTTTGGTCTTTTCTGACGGAAATAAGAAACATTTTAGCCTCAACTTCAAAACATCAAACTAAGCCAGTGAGCATGAGTACTCGTTTTTCTGACTTGGCCTACTTTCGAAGACATATTTCAGACTGAAGAACAGTTAACTGGGGACGGCCGTATCTCCACTTGACTTTTGGGTCAGTGGTTAATGTTAGGGTTAGGGTAAGTCTCCAGGAAATGAATGTAAGTCTTTGTAATGTCCCCAATAGTGACCTAAGTCAACATGTGTGTGTGAGTGTGTGTGTATGTGTCTTACTGCATCTCCCCCGGTAGATTTGTCCAAGCACAGTTGTGACCACAGCCAGCAGCACCAAACACAGCAGAGCCAGCCAGAGCACCCTGAACACACACCGCCACTCGTCTGGAGAGTAGAGAGATTAAAGCAGACACAGACTTCAGTAATAGTTAAGGTCTAACAACTATAACAGCTATTATTGCTCTTTATCCATTAATCTGTTAACAATGTCTTTGATTAAACAATATTCTTCTATACGTCTTCAGAGATTACATTTATCCAGCGTTGAAGTTGAGTTTGAGAATTCGTCAGATGTTTAGTTTAGTCCCAAACCTTAAAATATTTAATTCACAATAAAATAAAACAGAGAAGGGGAGGAAAATCTTCTCATTAGAGAAGCTGGAACCACCAAATGTTTGGCATTAATGATTGATAACTAGCTTTAACAATGAATTAACTTAACAATTCTTGATTCATTTTCAGTCGATCAGCTAATCAGTTAACCGACTAATCGTTTCAGCTAAAAAAAAGTCTTCTCATCAAGCAATAAATTCTTATCTAAGCAGAAGAGAGAGATTCAGACAAAGAGACATGAGACATAATAATAGCAGGAGGTAAAAAAATACAGCAATGAATACGAGCAGAAAAGAAACAGAAAGGGAGAGTATGGAAAAGTTTCGTGGAAATTGGGCATAAAGATTAAAGTGAGATGATATACAGCTTTCAACACACACACTGGAAAATATGACTTTATCGTGGCTTTGAGCTTGGGGGAGTGTTGCAAAGTCGAATAGAAAGAGAGAAAGCCAAAATCAATGCCGCCTTGGAGATACAGTAGATTAAGATGAACTGTAACTCTCGGTTCATACAGTACAGAGAGAGAGACGGAAACAAAGTCCCAAAGCTGAGGCTGGAGTCGAGAGAAGAAGAATTGAGGGAAATTTGTCCTATTGAAAAAAATGGCTCCATTGTGGACTGAGAGAGAAGACGGGTTTGAAAGAGATTGAATCAATTTCACCTCAAATGAAAACTGATTGGCCAATTTCTTTGTCTCATCTCCTCTCCTCTCCTCTGCAATCTTAAAGGGAAGACCCACTGACCAAACAGGGAACAAAGAAGCACTACTCTCTCATCCTGACACCAACCTTTCTCTGGCCGTTTCCATGGCAGCGTTTCCTTTGCTGTTGCAGTCAAAACTGTTTGATTGGCGAGCCAAAGGAGACAGCGGCTTTGATTGGCTGACTCCGAGGTGGGCGGGGCAGGGAGACAGCAGTAAAATGCCTTCTTCTGTCCTTCATCATCCTTCTTTTTTTCCTCTTCCTCCTCCTCCTCCCCCTCAGGTGGGTGGAGGTGTAAGGAGCTTTGATTGCCGCGGCCGTACAAGGTGAGATTCAGGGTCTCTGCATCTCTGAGCTGAAGCTCCACTGACATCTCCAAATGTACCTTTAGAGCTGTGAATGGATGGACAGATAGATGCTAAATGCTAATGTCTGCATGCTAACATGCTGATGTTTAGCAGGTATAATGTTCACTATAAGTTTAGTGTGTTAGCATGCTAACATTTGCTAATTAGCATGAGGGATGGGGTCCGGTAGCATATTATCAAACTCAAATCCAGTATTGAATCTTATTCGCTTTATCTTTTAACAAAAACAGTTACAACTCAAATATGCCGAATCAAGTTTTGCCAGCTGAGAGAGCTGAAACAGTTTTCAGTGGCAGCTTGATTAATGTTCATAACTTACAGCTACAACCTGAAAAAATGAGAAGAGCAGCATAATTTATGAAATGTTCATTAAATGCATCCGACGCATTAAATTAACAGCTGTAGCTTGAAGTGCTTCACCAGCTTCTTACTCCAAATAATGAAAGTCCTCCTGAGATTTACATGTTGGCATGATATGAATCAATATTTTACTGGCATGTTCTTTCTTGACATGAGGTGAAGAGCAAGATAATTTCTCTGTTGAACTATGGATACACACAGTCCACAGAGTGATGTGTCTTTGGCTGAATACAGACATCAGCTGCAGAGAGCACATTAGCCAGAGAACAGACAAACTTTTCACTTTAGCCGTTACGTTAATTAGCTACAGCTAATCTAATCTGCAGCCTGATGGGAATGTCATCAGTTTTGCATGTAGTCATAAAACAAAGTATTGGACAAATTTAAAGCTAATACAGTTCATCCCGAGGGAGACATGAACATGGAAATCCATCCCATGGTTGTTGAGATATTTCATTAAAAAACTGAAATATCAACCTCATAGTGGCGCCAGAGGGAAAATCAGGGGCTCACTAAAGTCATTGGGATTAATCCTCTGGAAACCATGAATGTCTGAATAGAATTTCATGGCAGTACATCCAATAGTTGTTGAGATATTTCAGCCTGGGCCAAATTGGTGGACCCACCAACATCCCTAGAGCCACATCACTAGCATGGCTAAAAACAACAAATGCTTTTTTATTTTTATTTTTTAACTGTGCAATACCTGAGGATGAGATGTTGCTTTGTAATTCTGCCATGTCCGTATCTGTTTCACACACGAACCAGCTCTTTTCTGGGTCTTCAGCGCCTCTCCTGGAGTCAGACCCAGGATCTGTCGCGTCGCTTTGCTTCTCTTGTGTGCAGGCCTGCTCCCACTTCTCACGTTCTGGAGTCTGAGAAGGGTCACACATGTCCTTTCTCCTAATTTCAGCATCCCCAATCTTCCCATTTTCCCCTGTCTTCACCTGATTCCCCCGCTCACAGGGTCGGTAGGGCAGACAGAGGAAGCTAACTTTCAATGCTGAAAGGAGAAAAAGAACGAACAACAGAAAATTCAGAGGGATTTCTCAGCGGGAGCAGGCTTGTGGGGGGAAAAGCAAAATGCTCTCAAGTCAGAAATCAGAGCAAGATCTCAAAATGGAAGCTGTTGCCTCCAGTTTATATCTGACAGACAAAGACAGACAGGAGAGACACAGACAAAGAGAAAACCATTGAAGGCGAACACGTGCACGAGTACAAAGGCTTAGGCTAGATGCTCTCAAAAAGAGAACAAGCTTTTCAAGGCAACACAATAAGGAAACATTTTCAGAGCAGCTGTCAGTCAATGTTGTATGGAGCTATATTTAGGAGTGATTTTTAGCTCAGAAAGTTTGAATCATATGAAGAGGAAGAAACAGGACAAAGTGACTCAACAAAATAAAGTTTACTTCCTTTTAAAGGGTGACTTTTGATGTAAAGTTTGAACAAAACTCTGAGGGAAGCTGAGTCAAAGTTCTTCCTTTTTAATGCCTCAAAAGGTTGTGAACTGATAAAGAAGCATTTGGAAAAACACACACAAGCATACAGTCACTCACACGCGCACACACACACATAGGATAAACCTCCATCTGAAGCCGTTTGGATGACCCACCTCTGTGCAATGTGAAGAATTCTGGGAGGCAGATGATGAAGGCGAGGATCACGAGGATGAGAAGTTTAGCCAGTGCTGCTCTTGTCATGGTTGCACCATAAGATCACACACAGACACACACACTTCTTTGCGCCGACACTACGAGCATGACTTGTGACTCGTGGTATCTGCTTCCTTTTCTCAAAACAAACACATTCATTCACACCCTGCCTCAGCCCATCACAGTAGCCTTTGGTTCAGCCTAAAACACACTCATGATATTGCTCTTATTCATGTAGAGGCAGGCGACAACGCAGCAAGACACATGTGCACAATACGAAGCAACTTCACTTCCTATTACACTTCCTGTCATTTTCTCAGAACGAGTGAGAAATGGAGAGTTGCCGAAACAACAAAGAGTCTCTATCAGCAGAATGTAAGTAGAAATGTTGTGTGTCTGTCTGGGTGTGGATTTATGTAGGAGATGGTGTAGGGGTGCCGACTGCCGACCTCTCTAAAGAAGACATAAATAGACTTTACTAGATTTTATTGATGAATTGAAGCACTGTGTGACCAACAACACAGAGACAAGTCTTGTTCAGCTCATGGTTTAAATCTGTTTGTGTGAGAGACAGAAGCAAAGAGATGTTTCTTTATGCCTCTGTCAGATAAAAAGAGGGAAACCAGGATCAACTGTATTCACTGTTTCAGTTAAAGTGAGGAGAGAAACTCCCCTCAGTTTAACTGACCTCTACGGAAGCCCACTTACACAATTTGTTTCTCATAATCATGACATAATATTTCATAAGCTTTGCATAATTGTGACTTAGTATCTGATGATTATGACTTTGACACTATCTCATAATGTTGAGGTCTGACTGTCAAATACTACATTATAATATTGAGATTAATTTTGAGAATGTTCATCATGATTATGACTTAGTACTGTATCACATAATTATCAGGTACTCATAAGCCATGATTATGAGATAATAAGTTAGTTTCTCATAAATAGGATTTATTGTCTCAAAATGTTTCGAATATTTTTCATAATTATGAGATACAACGTCAGTTTCTCATAATTATACTAAATCATAGATATTAGATACTAAGTCATAATTACAAGAACATTTCTCACAAGTATGAGAATAAATATCAGATACTATATTATAATTATGTAATACTGAGTCATGAGAAACTTTCTCATAATTATAGCATCCTAAATCATAATTATAAGCTACTATCATAATTGTCATAATTGTGAGAAGGATTTTTTAAAGTGGCAGAAATGTGCTTCCGCAGACCTCAAACCTGCTGCCACTCCTCCTCTCCACCACACAGTGGAGAGCTGATAGGTTTCTCTATTGCTGCCGTAGAGGAAATTACCTTTCTGTTTATCTTTTTTTTTTATTTCACTGTATTCTGAAAAATATGTATTTTTCCTTTGTAGTGTTTGACTTGATCTCTGTTGGCTGTTTAGTGTAGCTCAGATTTTACGGTTTGGTTCCTGAGAGCCACTTATCTTGGCAGGCACGCAAACACACACATAGAGGATCAGACAAACACACACATACTCAAACACACAAACACAGTGACGAGCATGGCTGGCAGGTGGAGCGTTATCTCCACTCCACAGCGGCTTGCCTCTCTCAGGGCTCAGTCGGCAGCTTAGAACCGGATGGAAGCAGCCAAAACTAAATAAAATCACTTTCTGTCCTTTTATGTCCAATCAAAGCCGCTTGACACTTGGAGCATTTCCAGATATTGTGAATGTTTGGCTGAAATGTATTGTACTATACACTACCTGTGATTGTTGACAGAGTTGCGGCACATACAATAGCAGGATGCATGAATGTATGACGAGATGCTTCTGTCAGTGTCAAACCTGCTGACGTTTGCTTCAGCAAGACACTAATGTAGCTCAATGGAAGCTGTTCTGTATTCTGACGCTGCATTCAAGACAAAAACAATACATTCTCCCTGCAGAGACCAATAACACCCTCATCAGTAACGCTTTATTTCATGAGTCTGTAATTTCAAAATAACTTCCAAGAAGTTTCCTGGGAACACATTTTAATTTGGTTTGTGTTTAAGAAAGTGTCCAGTTGGTGCACGTCCAAATAATTCATTCCAATTAAATATGTGAAATGTATCTATACAGACAAGCAAACGATCCAACGTACTGTATATACTGAATAAAGTTTCCAATCATACATTTACTTCGGTTTAAATTGTGCCTTTTAATCAAACTGACCACATTTTTGAATGTCACTTTATGCCTGTTGATGAAAACCTGAGGTTAAATATAGAAAAAAAAATACAGAAAAATAGAAGTTTTCTCTTCTATGTATTTTATGCTCAGTATGTTATCTCACAACTCCACACAGACGGTACAAGCTGAGAGTTAGAAGATAACCGAGGGAGGTGAAACGCTGATCAAAACAGTTTTTATTGGCTGCAGTGACAGAGTGAAATTGAGTGTTCCACATTTTTCAGGGGACCAGTTGGAAACACCTCCAGGATCCTCGAGCCTCCTTGAAACCTGTTTAGAAAACCACAGGTATGGACTTGCCCTCCTTTACGTGTGTGTGTGTGATTAGTAAACTGCTGTGATTCTGCTGAGTTCACTGACAAAACAGCATAAACAGGAAAATAAAACCTCCTTTTACTGCATGAGACGAACTTTCAACCTGACAGCCAGAAATCTGATAAATCAGAACTGGGGTTGATCGGGTGGAAGCTCCAGCAGATGGACTTGGAAGATGTAAATTCAAGACCTGACTGAAGATGCCTGGAGAGAGTTGGGCCTGTGAGAGGAAACCCAGGTGTGCAAACGCTCTGGGTTCAGGATGTTATACCAGCAGGAGGATGTCAGTAGGCTTGGTCTGTTCAGAGAAGCATATATAAGTAGTGGCCAGATTGCTATTAAGGATGGGGATGATGAGGCGAAAGATTTTTGTAACCCCGTGATCCTTTATCTAGCACCACCATCAGGGTCAGAATTTCCCCTTGAACAAGTCTTAGGTCCTAAACAAGGTATCTCAAAAATTAATTGGAAGATTTTCATGAAAGCAGTAATTTGACATTTTGGTTTCTTCGCTTTCTTGCAGGAAGTGAGATAATTAGAGAGATGCCTTTCATGTCTGTACACTAAATATGAAGCTGGAGACCAGGGACGATTAGCTTCAGAAATAGTCCTTCACAAGAAACCCACAAATAGTCGTTTATACACTTTGGTTTTTGTATGGATTAAACAACCGAATGTAAAACATGTTAATTGCTGAGCTTCAGAGGTGCTGGCAGGCAGATTTAGTTACTTTTGGACAGAGCCGGGCTAGCTGTTTCCCCCTGCTTTCAATATTTATGCTAAGCTAGGCTAATTGCCTCCAGCTTCATATTTAACAGACAGACGTAAGAGTGGTATCAATCTTCTCATCTGACTCTCAGCATGAAAGCAAATAAGAGTCAAACTATTCCCTAAAATTTTCTGTAGATATCTGTGGCCTCCTCCTGGTGATGAATGTTTTGGTAGCCCAGTGGCAGTTCCTCTAGCACTATTATCCACCTACATGTTTCATTGTGGACAAGAAATATCAAAATCTATGGCAGATTTCCAAGATTAATCTTTTGATTTTAACAACCTCATGGCCTTTACTCTAACACTGTACTCAGGACAAACGTAACTTTTTAGATCATCTGCAAGAACGTTGTAAGAATATCATTATGTTCATTTGGTGCAATACTTTTATGGGCTGTAATGAACTCTGCAGCCTCCAGAGATCACTGGAAGAACTTTAGATGTTTAGTCTTGTTCATATGAAATGTCCACTTTGTAATTTTGGCATACCTTCAGACCATTTTCATGATTGGACTCAATCAAACAAGTGATTTGTTGAGTAGTAAACTGTTCTGAAGCACATATTGCTAACGGTACACATCTATCACTTTTAATGCTGCAGTCAATAACTCTAATGGTGAGGACAACAGTGCAGTACAAATGCTGACTGGGTGAGAAATGTGTGTTGTGTGTTGTTAGTGAGAGAGACAGAAGACAGCTGTCCTCAGCACTCAACGTTTCTTCAGTAATTTGCTGAATATTATGTACATTAATGTCAGACACATTGACAGTCTGCTGTGTCACGTCTGACAGGAATCACTTGAGAGAAAATGTACGTGGGCTATTTTTGTAGCTGCAAAATCTGATGAGGGAGTTGAAAGATTGAATGTAACAGCATGATGAGATTAGGGATTTAGGTACAAGAGAGGATATTTAACAACAGGCTATGCTTCGCAGGCTCAGTGCAGGTTATTGTTGTATTTCATGCATTAGATGTTGTACATTTGATCCTTCTCATCATGTCCTCGCCAGGATGTCTGAACGTAATCCCTTGATCTGTTTGAAATGGACACAAAGAGGTTCTTAGATAGGCTAAGGCAGCAATAGTTACAGTGATTTGACATTATCTTTCATCCTTTTCACCTTTTTTTGTGTTTGTGTTGAGAAATTGATGAAGAAAAGAGGTCAAGCAGGTTTGTTTTGATTTTTAATGCAGTTTATGTTTTCTGTGTGATGTGTTTGTTGTAATTTGTTTATCTCCTGATTCATTAGAAAAGCTTTAGGAGGAAAGAACCAGTAAGAGAGCTCAAACCATACATCAGTTTACAGGTCACCCCGTTTTTGTTTTTGTCTAAAAAGTGCGTGGAATGACTGGTTACAGATGCCAAGATGCTCCACTGACAGAATTAGTGGGTCTTTTTTAACCCACAGCTGTGAACATTTGAATAAGTGTGACACTTGCTTGTTTTCTGAGAAAAAGGATGTTTTTATAACACATATTTAAATGCTTTTTATGCATTTTGTTGATACAACCTAATTTTTAAGGGTTTATTTTGTGTTTATTGTCTATTTTTTGGTCCAACTTTCAGCCGCATCCCTTTTATTTATTAAGCAATTGATTGTATTATGTAAATACATTGTTTTAATTTAATGGCTAAGCGTCTCCGGGGCTACACTAATGTCCTCTTTGAATATGCGTTGTTTGTGTGTTTTACTACTGTAGTTTTGGCAGTATATGCTGTCTGCTGTGAGCTGTCTGACTTGTGTCGCTTTTGTTATTTGTCACTGTGCGTAGGCGACAAACCCTCAAACTCAACCCCCTCTGGGAAATGATAAAATGATCTAATCTTATCAGAACTTGCTTGGCTCACATCGCATTTTAAATTTTTCATCAGTCATACAGCTGAACAAAATCCAACATGCTAATGAGACAAGAAAAATACCAATCCAGATCCCCTTCTGCCTACATCTTCACATATTAACTGTGTCAAAATTTCATCTTTGGAGGGGGAAGCAGGCCGTCTCACCTCTGGCAACGTTTTATCCAAACATGCGGTGTGGCTCTAAGGAGGGCAACAAAGGTGAAACCTACTCAATTTGGTGATTCCTCTGATTTTTCATCTAGCGTCATCATCAGGTTAAAATTTTAGTTTGTCTTCAGTTCATGACCAAACACTTGAAAAACTAATCACATTCCCATCAGCCTCAGCTGTACTTTGTGTTTAGTGCTAATTAGTAAACATTAGCATGCTCAACACTCTAAAATAAGATGGTGAACATGATAAACATTTCCTGCTGACACCAACATAACATTGTCATTTCAAGTCAGCCGTTAGCATTTCGCTCAAAACACTGCAGTGCCTAAATACAGCCTCACAGAGATGCTAGCATGGCTGTAGACCACTAAAAATGATTTGTATGAGCGTGTGGAAGTTCATTCTGCAACATTATATGTGACTAAATACTTCTGATCTTCAACCTCTTCTCACAGTTTTCTTCAGCAGACGGAGCTGGTTCGGTATCATCATGTGATTGCAGTTGTGTTTTAGGGTAAGATTGTCATCTCTGTTCAAAGATGGTCTCAGGTGGGATGTGAATGGCCTCCTTGATCTTTCTCTGGACGTCCACTGACTCCTGTTTGATGACTTTGACCTTTTCCCAGTCGATGGAGCTGTTTTCTGTGTTCATAGAGTCTCTCTCTCTGGGTCCTTGCAATTTCACTTTCTAACTGTTGTCTCTCGTCACATACCACTCTTTCAAGACCTCTTGTCCGAGCCGGCAAAAGGATTTGAAGCCAAAGATATAATATATAAATATTAGACTATTTATAAGGCATATTATCACATAAAATGTTTTAATAGGTTCAGACCACTACAGCTGTGGTTCAAAACGTATACACACATTTAAAGATTTTTCCAGTTCAGGGGAAGATAACAGACTGTTAGAGACTAGCTGGTGAACATAGTGGAGAATTTAGCAGCTAAAGAGACAAATGTCCCTCAGGAGTAGCAGGGGACCTAAAAGGAGGACAGACACACAACTCCAAAGGAATGATAATGTTGCTGTGTAACTACTTGATGTGTAAATGAGCAACTCTTTGCTAACAACTTCGCCATATCAAAAGATATGTCAGTGCTGTGCTCACAATATGCTCAAATAGTTTCCGCTGCCCCCAAGTGGCCAAAAAAATCAATATTTTTTTTCCTTTCTCCTCCCCTTTTCTTTTGTCTTAACCTATGTTTGTTCAAATTGAGCTAAAGCTGCCCATTAAAAGAGAATTGACTGTGTTGAAGGTATTTGAAATGTTTTTTTAAAAGAGCACTCGCAAAATGGCAAACAAGTTAAAGGAGAGACAAATAGGGCAGAGAGATGGTGGGAGACGAGGTATGAGTAGTGAGCATGTTTTTCCATTAAAAACAGTGCAGGAAGAGGAGGAGGACCAGGAGGAGGAGGAGGAGGAGGAGGGAGCCATGGTGATTTAGTATTGTGTCAGCAGTAAGGCGTCATCCGGCTCTCCAGAGATGAAGCCACTGTGAAGCTTTATGACTCTTTATGGAGAAATTACAATGTTTCACAAAGAGATTATCATTATGAGCGAACCTTTAAAGGTGATGAAGGTTTCCAGACTTATCCTCCTCGTGGCTCTCATATGATTGCCTGCCTCTCTGTCTGTCTGTCTCACTGCCTGTCTGTCTGTTTCACAGGGCTTTATATTAGTCATCAGTGCTCTGAATACAGTATGTCCTCGACTCTTCCGCACTGTTTTGTTCACTAAAAGAAATACGGAGGGGCCTCATGTGCTGTCGCTCTCAGAGTTTCAAGGTTTTTAGAGTCAGTCACATCCTTTCTTTTGTGTGTGTGTGTGTGTGTGTGTGTGTGTGTGTGTGTGTGTGTGTAAGTGTTGGGAGAGGTGGTACTTCAAAGGATAGCACACACTAAAGTGGGCTAAAGTGGGGTGAATTTACAGGAAGCTCAGAGCCATCATGGTGCTGCATCTCTTTTTTTTTATCCCTTTATGTTTCACCTTCTCTCTCCCTGTCTTCTCTCCTCTGCTGTAACCTTTCCTGGTGAGAAAATGCCATGTCAATAAAAGCTTTTTAACATGAGGAAAAATCAATGTGCTCCGATTGCACCTTTTTTCAAGCCTGCCTACCGAACAAATGAGCGGCTCTGCTTCTGCACACAGGGTGGCTGCTGGGTAAACATGCTGCTTTTCTGAAGTAGAATTTCAGCAGTTTTACTTATTTAATATTGAAATGGAAGTGAAAATCCACAAACTTTGTGAGGCTCCTAGAATCCTGTTTATGTTGATGTGACTTAACATGAACACTTCACACTTGAAAGTGCTTTATTGGTCACAACTCACATCATCAACTTTTATTGTCGTGAAAAGGAAAGCAGGCTTGCGGGCAGGGATGCAATAAAAATGCGCAATAAAAATGCAACATAAAAACAATAAAAACAATAAAAACACGATAACGTAAAGGCTGAATAAAATGCTTGATACATAGACGCATCATATACCCACATCACTTAGAAAGACTAGACAGTGAATCTCTCACTGAAATGATCGACCCAAAAGTCTTTGTTGCACCTCAAGAGTGATATCATTTACATTTTCTTTTTTAGATTGTTGTTTTTTGTGTGTGTGGCGGGGGTTATCTTAATTTGATAGTGATAGTGGAGACAGGGAATGTGGGGAAAGAGAGTAGGGAAATAACGTGCAGTAAGTTTTATAAAGACATGCAGCCCCTTTATACTATATATATACAATTCAATTACATATTTGTTGTATCTGTATTTATTCAGGGGAAAAGTGGCACTTCATGCTTTTTTTATATTAAAATGAATCTTTTTATAATGTGAAACATTCTGCTTGTAATGATAAACCCACAGAGCATTATCACCTCAGCTCTACAAAGCCTTTTAGTGCCTTTCAGCTCATTGTTCTTTTTTACGGCCCACAACTTTACATGTTTGTGTTCACTCTGACAGCATCGTTTTGCAACGGGCAGCTGTTTTCAGTGAAAAAGCACCAAACTGCCGACAAAGTCGGCAACTAGTTGAAGCATCCAGAACAGAGCTACAGAGAGAGAGATTTTCCTCAGAAACGCTGCCTTTGAGAAAAATAAAAAATTTTTGCTTTAAAGAGACAGAGATTGAGAGAATTAAGATTATGAGACTAAAGATATACGACAACTTGTTATCATGTGATTGATATTCCACGCTTCGGTCACGTATTGACACCTGAGCCAGTTCCATTCGCTGATGAAGGAAAAGCTATGAAGAGGCCCTTTGAGCTGAGATCACTGTCACATAGTCGGATTAACTTTTCACTAATTCAGTGACATGACAGTTTTTATTAATTAATTTGATTGTCAACAATGTAACATCCACACACATGTTAGTATTTTGTATTGTGCTTTAAAGTATTTCAGTGATTTTAGCTAAAATTCCACTTCAGTCAGAAAAGAGTAATTTTTAGTGGATTCAGTGGGTAAAGATGATGCATGATACAATGTTACTCTGAGTAATCTGCCCTGTTGCTGGTTTTATAGAGGAATTTATAGATTTGAATGCAGCATTTGTGCTATGATGACCCTGCTATTTATAGAGCTCTTGTAAGAGCTGGATAAAAGATGAAGACAACATTTCTCTTCTCTCTTTCTCCACTCAGTTTGTAAATGATGCTGTATTTCTAGAGCTGACTATTTTTGTCACGTCTTGTAGCGCAGCTTGTACAATGAGAATAAAATGAGCCTTCTCTCTGACGTTATAATGGAAAGCGGCGCACACAAACATTAGACAGACACATATACACAGCTTCTCATGCATGAGAGCAAATTTTATTTTAGGATAATGTTATTCATGAGTTTGCTAGAAAAGGAGCAAGCAGATGTTTTGGGAGAAAGCCGGCTGCTAGATTTGACATTTCAGTGACATTGGCTTTTCTTGCATTTTCTGTGAAATTCTGTTTCGTGCTTTAGTTAAAAGAAAACATTCAGAGGAGGTCAGGTTAATTCTGTATCGCTGATTGTAATAGTTTTTGGCATGGATAATTTCAGTCATACATCAGTGCGAGCATTCAAGCCATTACGGTTTGATTAACATTTTATCACCGATCTCCAGACTCTCTTCTGACACACACACACACACACACACACACACACACACACGCATCCTAACTGCTCTTCTGTCATCCGATGATTTCATTCATTCTCTCACTCACTCAATAAACCAGATGCATGCTAAAAGCTCCCTCGTGCTAAAATATGAAGTACTGAGGCCCAGTTACGAGTTGATAAGCTGCAGTGTCAGCGTCCTCTAAATGCCCCCCCTCCAGTAATTATCTACCGACAAGGACTCCTGCCTGTTCCTCCTCTCCTTCTCATCGTTAACACCACCTCTATCCACTAATTCTCACTCTAAACCCACTTCATCCTGCCATGTTCCTTTTATCCTGCGCTTATCCACAAACTCATTTTTGGATGTTCGAAGGCAGATGGCTCACAGCCTTAAGGGGTTTTTAAAGGAACTGGTCTAAGCGGAACAATTATTTCAAACTACACGTAAGAAACCACCCCTGAATACACTTGAAAGGAAAATGTCAATTCTTATAATTGTGATCACTCTGACTGTAGGTGATGGTGAGGTTTGCACTCTGTTGTAGAGATTCAGGAAATGCAGATGAAACAGCTATATCAGGGCATAACAATGCAAACCTCCACAAGCTTCCAAACTTCAATCTTAAATTTCCTTTTCTTTCTTCCTCTTTTTGATTTGTCTATCTCCTCATCCGTTTACTCTGATTTGAATAATTATCGTCAGGCATCACAGTGGAATGACTCGCAATCATTGTCCTTGAAATAGTCCGCTGGATAACCAGTCATTGTTTTTTCAATTTCCTTGGAAGATAATAACATAAACAAACCTTGTCTCGTTTGCTGCTACTTAGCATGCACACACGCTACATCGACAGCGACCCACAGCTTCACACGTGTAAACAAACCAGTGTGTTCAGATTAACAAGCAGCTGTTTGGTTAGTGGCAAGTTTCCACAGTAGATCCCTGTACAGTTAGCTGCATTAGGTAACCCGGGGGGCTTTTTAGTGTGTTTACTTTCAGTCGGCCTCAGAGACAAACATTTGAAATGATTTATGTAAACTTTAAGTTTACTTGGAAAGCTTCAGGAGACTAGTGCAGCTTGCCTTTATGTTCATTGTCTTGCTGGAGTCTTTCCAATGCAGTTGGGGAGTGGGAAGTTAGCATAACGCATTATTCAAAATGGACACAACTATGAGAATAAGACCCAGTTTGGAAAATATCAGAGGTTTTCTTTTACTGTGTTGATTGCCAATCAGGAGTTACTTTGCCATTCAATTTGTTGGTGCTCCTACTTTCCTCTCAGTCTGCATATCGTCTACTTCTGTTCCACTCTGTGATTTCCTACATTCAGTCATTTTGGTCTGCTGAGAATTTCTCTCTCTGTATGAAGGATGCAAAAAAATATGTAAAAGGAAGCCTTTGCTCTCTGAATCTGAAATGTCTGAAAGCATTTTAGAGACGGGTTTGCTTTAAATAATGCATTTACACATGTATATTTGGTTACATTAGCGAATATCCATGCCACACAGGTAATAATACTGACAGCAGTAAAAGGACCAGGTTTAATCAAAGATATTTCTGGTACTGAAAGTGTGCAGGAGAGGGCCACCTCACGCTCGCTGCCCTTTCTTTCGTCCATCTCTTTTCTTTTTTCTTTTTTCTTTAGAATGGCCAAAATGAAACACAGAGGCATCGCTTTCAGACACTAAGTGAGGAATTGATCCAGAATTGATCAAATGTCGACCGGCTGACTAATTACTTTAAGATTGCGACTTGTGGGCTGTGATTGGTTTGAGATTGCGCTGATACAGAAGCATCCAGAATTGTACTACGTCTTAAACCGCTATTATAACATTCATTGATCACCTTTTTAATTTTCCTCTTTCACCTCTCTCATTCGATTTCTCTCTCTGTGTCTCTTTCTCGTCCCCGCTCTCTTCCCTCTGTGTGTCTCTCTGTTGTCTCATTGGTTTATGGATCAATGCTCGTTGGTGGCGGGGGGTAAGGTGACCTTCCTCGGACTGACCAATCGGAGAGCTTGTTGGATGGAGCGCTGCCTCATCCAAAGAATAAAAATGCTTCTGAGGCACTATCTATTTCTTTCACACCAGGAGCCGAATGGACCAGAGAATACAGTCAAATCTCTGTATGTGAACATGCCAGTGTGTGTGTGTGTGTGTGTGTGTGTGTGTGTGTGTGTGTGTGTGTGTGTGTGTGTGTCACACTTGGGGATAAATTGTGATTGAGGATGGCTTGTGTAATTAGGGAGAAAGTGGTGTCCTCAATCGTTTTCACTGCAATTGCCTTCAGCACAAATTAGTTTCTGTCTCCACTGAGGTAAAATAAAGGTTAGGTTAAGGTTTGGGCTGAGGCCATTATGGCGAAGGGTAGTGCACGTCTCCAAAGAATCAATGCAAATAAATAGAAAAGCCACAAGTGAAAAAACTTGTCCTGTGTGTCCTGTGTGTCTATGTAATGCAGGCATGTGTCTAACAGAGAGATGTGTTCAAGATGCCAACATCATGGTGGCGGAGAGAGCTCAACACAATATAAAGCTGCATTCATTTATAATTGCATATTAACAATGGATCAAATGACTACTTGTAATGTGAAAGGTGTCTCTCGTAGTAACGAGCCCACAGAAAATGACCACTGAACTGTGCAGTTCCCCTCAGCTCTACGGAGCTTTATAACATCTTTCAGCTCATGGACGTAGCTGCCAAAGCTTCTCGCCAAAGGAATAATAAGTCAGGGCTATGGTGGCTACAGAGGTAGCACATGGGGACCGAAACTACTGTGATTGGCCGCTTGTGTTCTCTCCTTTCAGTAACGCACATCCCGCAAAGTCATCTTCACTGCACTGCGACCTCCACTCTCCATCGCTGTAAATGAATGAGCGTAAACTCCAGAATAATACGGCCTGATCATGGCATCAACACTATGCGTCTTGTGTTGCAGTGGTGATATCAATTAGTGAAGTCCATTGTTATCACCAAACACTCAACTATAAATCCAAATGTACATTTTAGGCACTACGACAGGTCTCCCGTTAACCCCTCTCACCAGTTCAGACCTCATCAGATTTGTTTTCAGCTGCACTGGACAGCAGTTCTCAGCGAATGAGCTCTAAAAACCCGCTATACACTACAATACCAGCCCAGCAACAAACAGCAGTCTACAGCTTGTGACTGTAGCTGGTGAACACAGTGGAGCATTTAGCGGCTAAAGAGACATATCTCCCAGGAGAAACTGAAACAGAGAGTGAATATTGGACTTACGTTGATCAGTGGCCCAGAAACACGACTCCAAATGAATCCTAATGTTGACTCCCGGCTGCTGGGTGCGCACATAGACAACTGTTTGCTAACAAGTTTGCCACAAGAACTTTATAAGGTGATAAAATGTAAACGTTGTGTTTATAGCTTCATCTGCTTCCCCCAACTGACACAAAAAAATCAATGAATGCAGATTTACATTAAGTTGCAGTGCGTTGTGCTCTCTCTGCTACTGTATAAAACGTCTTCCTGAACGAGAGACTCTGGCACAGTCTCTGACCTCCAAATCAAGTTGTCCATCATATTATAAATATTGCACTTCATTTGGATCTCACAACCCAAACACTGCTCTGTTTGCTTTGCGTCATTAAATTGAACTGTTTAAAATTCTTGTTCCTTTCCAATTTTTCCTTTAATGGATGCCTCCGTTTTTCTGTTCCTGACATTTGACAGTGAATGTTTCAAGGCTTTTAGACCAGTGTAGCGCCTCAAATAATGTATCACAGTATCAAGGGACTGTCAGTACCAGCATAGCAGCTCTTCTCTCTCTCTCTGGCTTCCCCCCCCCCCATCGCTCTCTCACTACTAGTGACTCTCTCTCACTCTCATTTCTAAGGGAGCAATGGGCTATGATTGGCATGTGGCTGCAGGTCAGAGTAAATTATTAAGGCCTGCTCTTTATTTGGCCATAAATGCTCTCTCTCTCTTTCCATCTCTCTCGCTCTCTCCCTCGTGTTTTCTACTTCCTCTCCTCCCTCAACACTCAGCCCATTTAGGAAGAGAGTGAACAGGATGCAGCATGGGGAGGAAAAAAAGCAGAAAGGGAAAATAACAGAGACAAATGTGGTTTGTATAGATGGAGAAAGAATGTCAGCAGGGAAATGGGGGGAAAAGAGCTACAGAGCATTAGAGAGAGAGAGAGGGAGGGCTGACAGAGGGAGAGAGCTGATGAATTGCACAGCAAGCATTTTGCTATCCTCCACCTGTCACCTGCCCTGTAAGGAGACCTGTGTGCATCATGCAAGAGCAAACACACACACCTGCTTCACACCTAAGAATACAGACTTTTTGCTGATGTGTGTGTGTGTGTGTGTGTGTGTGCGGACTAAACCAAAGAGGCACCAGTTGAGTGTTGTTGTCATTAGAGGGCTGTTATACAGCCAAATGGGTGAGGGTGGGGAGAAGGGAAGTGAGGGAGGAGGAGGGACAGTTACCGACAGAGAAAGAGAGTAGAAAGGAAAAATAGAGTTGTTTTCATTTCCATCAATAATTCAGGATGTGTATTATCTCCTGTTGTGTGCAGCTGCAAACTTCATGCCTCAGCGATTTTAACAGCGGAAAACAACCTGACACATGCATGTGCGCACACAAACACACACAAACAGGAGGATTAGCGATCGTTTGTGTCATTTTGCACACAGATGTGTAATTTATGTAAATATGGGATTCTTGCTGTGAGAAATTCTGACAACAGAAAAGAAGTGGGTTGGTTATTAGTGTACTTTCTTATCTCTTGCCGTCTTTTGAATCTATAAACCAGCACCTACTTAGCATAACTCTCCACTGCTGTTCCATGAAATATAATACACAATGGCTTTGTGCTAATGGCAGCAATCTTAATCTTCTGACTTTCTCTTCTCATGTGTACGACTTTGGTCTTTAAAGCTGCTCTAATCACCACCCTCATGAGCATCAGGCAGCTGTTTTCAGGGAAAAAGCTCTGATAAACCCACCACACGCTACCTGCCCAGCACCAAACAGCAGACAGAGCTGGTGAACATCGCGGAGCATTTAGCAGCTAAAGAGACAGAACTGTTCTACAGACGTTGGTGGAGACCAAACCAGAGCTAGAAAGAGATTGAATATTTGACTTCATCAGGTTGCTGAAAACACAACTTTAAATAAATGCAAATGTTGCTTCGTGTCTGCTGGATGTGTAAATAGGCTGTTTGCTAACAGTTCTGCTGTATGCTGCCAAGTTTAAGGCTGGACTTAATCAGGTCAAGTCAATTTGTTTAAAGAGAAAACATACAAAAAAACCAACAGATGTTGACCAAAGTGCTGAAAAATAAGTGTAACAGATACAAATAAATAAATAACAGCATATATAGTTATGTGATTACTTTAAAAGCAGCTGTAAAAAGATTTTTTTATGATAGCATTTTAAAATGGCAGCAGATGGAGAGGACCCGACAGTAATGCTTTAAAAACAAATAAAAGAATATTAAAAGTGTCAATCGATCAATGATATTTCACTGGTAACAGATGAAGGGAGGGCAGCAGCACAGGGGAGACTTCTTCTCTCCACTTGGTAGCAGTGAGGACATATTGGATGTGCTGTAATCACGACAAGGATATACATTCTTTAGCAGTCTAACATTTAGATTCAGCGTCATACTTTTAGGGGATCGATAGGATTAACTGTTTGAGCATGGTTTTCCTGCTGCACGGATATTATTGGATGGACTCAGGTTGCCATCGTTCTATTTGCTGCTGCTGCTGCTGCTGGAGGGCGCAGTGTGATTTGTCAGGGGTCATATAATCTCATAACATCTGCTCATAAACTTCTGTTTGTCCTGCAGCAGCAGAATTGAATGTCAGAGTTGAACAGGTACGCACACCAAGGCCAAATGTCAGGCCCAGACAGATCAATGGCAGATCGATTGCTGCCTCCGCTCCAAAAAAAGATGTATATACTGTACTGCGGGTGTGTGTTTGGGCAGGAGCTGATGTAACAAGGAGTTTGATTAGACTGGATGAGAGCCAGAAGCCATTGCTTTTCAGCTGCGGCTGCTATGCTCATCATCATCATTATCATCCTCCTCCTCCTCCTCGTGCTCTTGGGTTTCCAAACAGATGCACAGCTCGACAAATGTGGTTAAATTTGGCATTCTCCATTCTCCCTCGCTGCTTTTCTCCTCTCTCCATCCTCTCAGGCAATTAGAGGAAACAGAGCAAGCCAGACCATAGCCATTATGTGTGTGTGTGTGTGTGTGTGTGTGTGTGTGTGTGTGTGTGTGTGTGTACCCAGGTGATGTGCTTTAAGGCAAAAAGAGAGAAACTATTTCCTCTTCCCACAGCAACAGGCATGGATCAAAGTAATTGGACAGTTGGGTTCACACTTGGGCAGTCCGAAGCCTTGTGTGCATATGAGAGTGTGTGTGTGTTTGTTATGTGTGTGTGTGTTTGTTATGTGTGTATTCTCTGCCTCCCAGAACCTGGTAGCAAAATGCTTCCACGCAAGCACACATATTTTTTTAACTACACACACGCACACTCCATAACATCTTTTTCTCTCTACATTTGCGTTGAATAAAACATGGCAGTAAAAGTGTGTCAAAGTCTTTGCTCAGTGCAGAGGGAGCAGGATGGAAGGTTTCTGCTCCAATATAAGATCAAATAGAAGGTGTGTGTGTGTGTGTGTGTGTGTGTGTGTGTGTGTGTGTGTGTGTGTGTGTGTGCGCGCCTCCCTCTGTCAGTGCAAAGTATAGATGCAATTGTGGGCAGTTTGGGTGTTTTGATCCTTGGCCGCTGCAGTTGCCGTCTCTCACATCACACTAGCTTTCTCTCTCTGTCTGCCTGTCTTTCTTGCTTTTCCTCCCACTCATTACAATCCACTGTATCTGCACTCGAAACCCTCTACTACTCACACACACAAGGCACGCCTAATTAATACTTTCTCATACAGTAGATTCATCTGTCAAAGGGGGGGAGGATGGCGAAAGAAATGAGAGAAGAGGGTTAATGGATGGGAGAGAAGCGGAGGAAGACATTAGTAAATGGGGAGAGGAGGTTATTACAGGAGGTGATCAAAAGAGGAATAGAATAGAAAAGGAGACATTAAAGAAATGGACGAGCCGCTCCACTGATCTGTGGGCTGAGGCGCCTTTGGCTCTGATTGTTGCGAGATTGAAACCCCCCTTGTGAACTTTACAGCATGTTTTCTGTCTGTTAACACACAAATGTGATGAAAAAATAGAGCACAGGGGAGGAGCAGCGAAGTGAGGAATCTAAAGTTTTCTGATGGACTGATGTTGAGTTTCTTTCATTCTTTCATCTCTCCTATTAGTTACTTTCTCGGGAAACTGGGACAACATAGTCTGGAGCTAAATCACACACTCCTCGAATGCAGATAGAGCCCAATACACACACACACACTCACACTCACACTCACACACATACACACACACACACACACACACACACACACACACTCACACACATACACACAGAGACCACAGAGAATGTCATCCTTCATCTGTGTGGTTCTGCTATTGACTGATGTGATGGAGGATAAGAGGAAAATTACCAGCTGAAGGTGGTCTACGTTTTATCCAGATTAGACACACACATACATATTTGTACTTCTGTACTTGTGAGGACCCTCATTGACATAATGTGTTCCTTAGCCCTAACCTTAAAGGGGAACTCCATCGATTTTACACACCAAAGTTGGTTTACAGGTATTGTAGAGTACTACTGCATGTTAAAACAGTTGTATAAATCGTTTTGTGGCTCCGATAAATTGTCGGTTGAGTCTGAAGTTCGAACATTTAAGAAAATCTGGCGCTGTGGAGTTAGAAAAGAAGTGAGCTTAGCAGACCTCTGTAGCCCGCTCCTCATCTCTGCTTTCAGCTAGCAGCTTGAAGCTACATTAGCTACTACTAGCATAACACACCAGAATTTCCCAACGAACTGTCAGCGGTTGATGTGGATGGGTAATGTAGGCTTCACGTTTTCACAAGGAAGACGAATGCGTAAAATAAAAAAGACGATATCTCTGATTCTGCTACATTGCTTTGTCCATCGTCCAACATTGTTATAGGAGTGCAATGTTAATCGGTGAAGTACTGTTTTAACCCTCACAACTAAATGTCTACACCCAACCCTTACCATAAACTGAACCTAAGCCTAATTCTGACCTTAACCTTAAAATCAGGGCTTTACCAAACTGCCCTTTTAAGGTCCTCGTTTTGCAAAAATGTCCTCACTCCCAAGGTCTAAAACTCAAATTGGTCCTCACAAAGATGGACATACAAGTAAACACTCACACACACGCTCATACCTTGGGTGTACTTTCACCGTAACAGCCTTCTTGCCTTTGTGTAAAATGTAATGTCCGTTCAATAACATTGAATATTGTTGTGCCTTCAGATCAGTTTAATTGCAAACACACACACACACACACACACACACACACACACACACACACACACACTCACTTTCTTGTTGATATGTTGGGAGGAGGCAGCGTGTCGATGCGGGGAGGTAATTATTTGCTTGGCCAGTCTGAGTCTCAAGGACGGACTCGCCTGCAGCCACAGTACCAACCAACAGTTACACAATGGAAAAAGGCAGCGAGAGTGTGTGTGTGTGTGTGTGTGTGTGTGTGATGTATGGCCCGTGACTTGAATGAAAGTGTGTCCTTGTGCTTTTTATGTGTATGCATGCAGAATGTATAGTGGGTGTATGGTTCATGTTTTTCAGAGGTGTATGTGTGTGGCCGTTGTGATGTGTGTTTGTCTGTGAGCCTGTATAGAACAATGGCTCCTTCAGCATCGTCCCTGCAGGTCTCCACCGCAGGGAATCACAGTCCCACCATTACATACACATACACACACAAACACACACACACACCCACACACGTTCCCTTGTGTGTCACAATATAATAGCAGGGAAGGGGAGCAGGAAATTGAGGTTGGGAAGGAGATTGGGGAGAATGGGGGGAGTGTGGGTGAGGAGGGAAGAGAAGGTTTCAAAACTGAGCTCAGTGTAGGGAAGACAAATAAGACAGAAAGCAGCAAAGAGAGGAAAGAAAGACAGAGAAAGAGACAGAGAGAAAGATTGGAAGAAAACCATCGCAGGATGAACATCAGTCATGAGAGAGGAGCTGATCATCACAGACAGGCCAGACAGATAATGTTTCACTTTCTGGCCCCATAAAATATTTTTACGACAGCTCTCCCCAGACGATCGCTACCTGTTTTTATTTGGCTCTGTATTTGTATTTGTGTGTATAAGTGTGTGTGTGTGTGTGTATGTCTCTGTGTGTAGTTGAATGCTTATAGAGTACAAAGTGTGTGTTAATGCGATTGCATGCTGTATTTGCGTGTGTGTGTATATGTGTGCTTGTGTGCACGCATGCTTGCATGTGTGAATGCACATAAACAGGATGATTATCGAGTGTGAAGAGTGTGTGAATGGGATTTCATGGTGTCATTTTCTTGTGTGTGTGTTTATGTGTGTGTGTGTGCAGAGTGCTGTAGAGCCGTAAAGCTGTGCCAGAGACTTTTGAGTGATAGCCTTGGACTACCTCAGCCAGGAGACCAATAACAATAGGCGGCTCAAGGAGGCTCC